>NC_026005.2:53386897-53424728 GCF_000442705.2 Elaeis guineensis | reverse complement strand
TTTGATTTGATCGAGGAGGTGAATATCTTTCCAATAATTTTCTGACATATCTTGGAGAGAATGGGATTCTCTCTCAGTAGACACCTCCTGGAACACCACAACATAATGGTGTATCTGAAAGGAGGAATCGGACCTTGTTGGACATGGTTCGATCCATGATGGGGTTTGCTGGTCTGCCGATCTACCTCTGGGGATATACACTCGAATCGGCTTGTTACCTTCTAAATAGAGTTTTGAGTAAGTCTGTAACCAAAACGCCATATGAGATATGGATAGAATGTAAGCCAGTACTCTCGCACCTTAGGGTTTGGGGGTGTCCGGCTTATGTTAAACATTTAATTACGGACAAGCTTGGACCTAGGTCTGACAAGTATAATTTTATAGGGTACCCAAAAGAGACCAAAGGGTATTACTTTTACCTAGCTGATGAGCAAAAAGTGTTTGTCAGCCTTAAGACAATCTTTTTGAAAAAGAAGTTCCTTGGTGAAGGGACTGTTGCCTCTAAGGTCGAACTTGACGAAGTTCGGCAAGTGAAAAAACCGACACAAGTTGCTGAACCTGAACCGGATTTGGTTAGTCATATCCGGAGCCCATTGTTCAAGCATCCTTAAGGCGATCTGGTAGAGTACCATATCAACCGAACAGATACTATGGTTTTTTGGTCCGGGATGGTGATCCTATCGAACTTGATGAAAATAATGAGGATCCGATCACCTACATGATGCAATGCAGAGATCCGACTCTGAGAAATGGCTAGAGGCCATGAAATCCGAAATGGAGTCCATGAAGGTCAACGATGTGTGGACATTGGTTGACACACCCGAAGGAGTAAAATCCATAGGGTGTAAGTGCGTCTTCAAGAGGAAGAGAGGCACAGACAGAAAGGTAAAAATCTATAAAGCCCGTCTGGTTGCCAAGGAATATCGTCAATGTTATGGTATAGACTATGACGAGATATTTTCTCCTATGGCAATGCTCAAATCCATTCAAATTATGCTTGCGATAGCTGCCCATCTGGACTATGAAATCTGACTGATGGATGTGATGACAGCTTTCCTAAATGGAGAGCTGGATGAAGAGGTGTATATGATACAACCTGAAGGATTCACATCCACAGATGAGTCTAAGGTGTGCAGGCTACAGAGGTCCATTTATGGACTTAAGCAGGCATCACGGAGTTGGAACATATGTTTTGATAAGATGATCAAGATGTATGGCTTCGTTAAGAATGGAGAAGAGCCATGCATTTATAAGTGGGCTAATGGTCCAGTAGTAGTATTTCTTGTATTGTATGTGGATGACATTCTTTTAATCGAGAATGATGTCCCTGCATTACAGGGAATAAAGATTTGGCTGTCGTCACAGTTCTCCATGAAGGATCTGGGAGAAGCTTCCTACATCCTAGGGATGAGGGTCTATAGGGATAGATCTAAAAGGTTGCTTGGTTTATTTCAGTTCACGTACATTGATACTATGCTGAAGAGGTTCAGCATGGAGAATTTTAAGAAAGACTATCTTCCGATAGACCATGAAATTTCTCTCTCGAAGAGGGATTGTCCGACAACACCTCAAGAGAGAGCGTATGGGTAGGATTCCATATGCTTCGGCAGCGGGATCTATCATGTACACCATGACATGTACACGATCAGATGTGGCATACTCAATAGGGGTAGTGAGTAGATACCAATCTGATCTAGGAGAGAATCACTGGAAGATTGTTAAAACCATCCTGAAGTATTTAAGAAATACTAAGGACCAGTGGCTTGTTTATGGTGAATCGAACTTGAGACTTATAGGGTTTACAGACTTTAGTTTCCAGTCTGATCATGATGACAGCAAAAGTGTGTCGGGATTTATTTTTACCCTTAATGGTAGGGCTATCTGCTGAAAAAGTTTCAAGCAGCACATAGTGGCTGATTCAGTTTGCAAGATGGAGTATGTCGCTGCATCAGATGCTGCTAAAGAAGTGGTGTGGCTGAGAAAATTTATCACCGAGCTCGGAGTAGCACCCTCCCTTGTTGGTCCAGTTCTGCTCTACTGTGACAGCTCTGGAGCCATTGCTCAGGCGAAGGAACCAAAGGCACACCAGCGGACGAAACATATTCTGTGCCGCTACCATCTCATCCAAGAAATTATGGATCGAGGTGACGTCAATCTTCAGAAGATCAACGAGATGGAGAACCTGACTGACCCATTCACTAAAACCATTGCGGTGAAGGAGTTCGACAACTACAAGTCGAAGATGGGTATTAGATACTGCACCAATTGGCTTTAGGCCAAGTGGGAGATTGTTGGGAATAGTATCCCAAAGTCAATCATCAGTCTGTTGACGGTTGTGTATTTGTACATGAATTATGAATTAATAAAAATTATTTTGGCATTTTTCATCATAAAATATTTCATCTTCTAATGAACTCCTATGTTGTGGTGAAGTCCTTAGGACTATTTAGACTCGACAAAGGAGGATTTATCATTTAGTCCTTAAATCTATTCACGATCAAATGATACGTTATTACCAAGGATGACAACGTTTATCAAGCATAAGTCATTGTGTGCCATATAGGTTGGTTGTCCTCTTAACCAATGAGTGTGGAGACACTGGTATGGCATATAGGTGAGATGTAAGGATACATCTGCACTGAATGTGACCGACTCCGAAGCTATTTCTTCTATCAAGATTTGCTCCGATGGAATATGGGTATAAATATCCCTCCGACCTGAGACCGCCACGGTGACTTGCAAGCAACTCATTGCACTTAGGCACTGGACTACCTGAATTTTTAATTCAGTGACGGAAAGCTACTAGGTGTAGTCAAGTACTTGACTTATCAGTGCGTGTGTCAAGATGGGATTGACCACTCCAGTTTAGGAGCTGTGTACAGTCGTGTTTCAATTTAGCAAAATCTTGACTAGGGTAGTCCTTGTGAGGAGTCACAGGACTGTTTGAGTTGAGCATGATTCGGATAATCTGATCAGGGTTGACAGTTTAACCCTGAGTCATCCTAAACATAGGGGTCAAAAGGATGAATTATACAGTAACCATATTCATGTAGGTTTTGAGTGTTGCGATTGTGACTTTTCAACCTATCCAAATGTCGGGTACCATTGCTAGATGGTCATTTCGATTAGTACAAGAATTGGTTCCTATGCTACCGGCTTAGGTTCGAACCTGTGGGGTCACACACATTAGAGGTTCCTATCTGATCTGATGGCTGATGTAGAATCCTACATGTTTGAGACTCAGTGATCAAGAATCAAGATTCTCTGATCACGAGTTCTACACATTATGGGTACCGGGGTCAAGAGTCCCACTGGTTGGGACTTTTCGATCAGGGTTACATATCGATGAATTCTGATGCCCGATTGCCCATCGGATTTGGACTCAGTATTTATGAGAGGTTTAATTAGTGATTTGATCACTAATTAACTCAATTTGATTGAGTAATTATTTTTGGATCAAGTCCAATTGAATTGGATTCAATTGGGTTTGACCCGATTAGGTTAAGAGTTGACATAATCGTCAAGATGGTTTGGTCCCTGATTTGATCAGGGGTTGGGCTTAGTCAATTCCTGATTTGATTAGGATTTTATTGAGCTTAATTAAGCTTAATTAAGTTAGATTTAAATTAGTCTAATTGGACCTAACTTATTTGGTTCACTTAGGTTGGTTTAAATAATTAAACCACCTTGACCCATTCTTCATGCGCCACCTCACTTCCATTGCACCCATTTGAATTCATGAGAAGGAACTTCTCATAAATTATTTTCTCACATCAAGCCCGCTCCACGTCCCACTTTAATATGCCATATGAATGGATAAGGATGATTGGTTGGCCATTCAAATTCAAAATAAAGTTTAAATTTGAATGGGCAATCAATCTTTACACCTTATCCCTTTTTTTATGCCCCATTTATTACATGAGAAAAGGTTTCTCATGAAATCACTCCATGCATAATTTAAGCCACGCTTCATGCCTTTAGTGGATAAGGGATGAGTTGGTGTTCATTTGAATTCAAAATTTGATTTGAATTCAAATGTGCAATTACTCATCTTTATTCTTTCTTTTGGATAAGATGTTTGACGTTGTTATAAAAGGAGGAGAAAAGTGGGGCATGCAAGAAGAAGATTTTTAGAGAAAAATTTTGGGGTGTGAGAAGTCTTGTGCGTGAGAAAAAAGTCCATATCCTTCCAAGAGAAAAAGAAAGAAAAGAAAGAAAAGTCGGTGCAAGGTTTTCGGTCAGTTCCCTAGAGTTTTAGCCTGGGGTTCGGAAAGTGAGAAAGTGAGCTACGAGTGTCGTGAGCCCATAAAATTTTAGGAAGATCTTCAACATCCTCTCAAGCATGTCTGTTGATGATCCAGAGCATCTGAAGAATCGACAGACATCGATCGAAGGAGTTCGATCAGCATCGATCATCAAAAGGGCTCTACAACGAGCTAGCACTCGTGAGGAGTCGATCAGATCGAAAGCTTCGTGTGGATGATCCGCAGAGGCCAGACACACTGTGTGGCTACGTCGTGATGATCAGACTCTCCAGACGGTGATCAGATTGCGGCGATCTACTACCCGCACAAAGGTATTGTGTTCTGAACACATTACAGTAAAGTATTTACTGTTCGAATTTGAATTTCAAATTTAAATGAATGCATGCTATATATCATATTTAGATCCTAGTGTAGGATAAATTCATGTTAATTAATTAGATTAATTAATAATTTTCACTGTAAAATCATGATTTTGAAAAAGTTTTAAAATTATCATTTTACCCCTGCACTAAATTTCACCATCATTCAGAACTCTGAGGTGTATGTTGGCTATAGCATATTCATTATTGGAACCAGATTGCACCAAGATGGGATCTATCAACCTCGGTATATAAGAGGAGTAGTCCTATGATGATCAAAAGATTGAGTCCTTAAGCCCATGGCCATGGCAGAGTGAAATAATGAAAAAGAATTTTTCATTAAGGTTTCACATCGGACTTGGATCGATCGATTGATTCATATGACTGGTATTGGGTTTGACGAGTTCACCTTAACCCTAATTCAATCGAAACTCATGATAGAAGAACTCAATCACACAAGTAGCTGCACCGAGAGATTCATCTTCATTTCTGATGGGTTGCTACCATATACTGTTAGGTGTCACTGATAGATTTTGAGAGCAATTAAAATGATCTTGATGATCAATCATTCTGATTGTCTGAATCAGAAGAGTTCTGGTCCATCGAAAAGAGTTTCGATGATGTCGATGATGAGATCACGATATGTCTCATTACCATACAAAAATAAATCTAACTGGGTCACACAAATAAGAGTTAGGGTCTGGATGTCATCAATTGAGCTAGCCCAGTTTGATTGATTTGGATTAGATCCAATTAGGTTCAAAAAAATTGTGCTAGCACACGATTGAGCCTAACTTTCTTCTCGTGTAATCTTTTCTATCTCGACTGAGCCAAATATGATTTGGCTCACCCAGAGAACCTTAAGAAGGTTTCTCTCAGTCTGACTGGAGCCAGTCCAGCTCAGAAAAAATTTATCTTAATTCATGAGATGAATTTAAGACAATACCTGCTAATTCCTGTCACCTATCATTTTCGTTTTAAGACATTGGTCAAACGTTGACCCATGGACCTTGGACTGAAGGCCACTTGGCAAGAGGTCATTGGAGATTTTTTGTGGAGTGTCCACCTGCTAAATTGAGCCTCAAAGTGGGTGCCATATTTATATTGGGCATGCACCCCAAGTGGATAAGGATAGAGTCCCATAAGATGAGGACTCTGATCCCTTGATCAACTTGGACTGTGGGGCGCAAATCTCACTGTGCTTATCCAGTGTTGGTGCCAACAGTAGGAGGTATTGTGGGAATTCTTATCTGATATGATCAGATGACATCACTCTACTAATTTAATTTTTTTTAGAATTAATTAAAATTTTTTTATTGATCGAATGATGTGGCACTGCATGGCGCAGCAGGGTCTATTTAAACCCTATCTACGCCTAGGGTTTTGAGACTCTGCTCAATACCTAGCAAAAGCTTAAAACCCCTCCATTTCTCTACCCCCTCTACTCTTCTCCCTCCCCTCTTCATGTCCAAGAGATTGGGCATCCATCTGGTGCTTGTCTAAGGTGTGGTGGCTCTTTGATTAGAAGGCTGTAGAGATTTGTCGAGAAGCTGCTGCTCCAGCTTCAGAAGATCTTTTGAAGGTCTTCCAGATCAGATCTAGATCTGATTTTTGGAGCAAAAATTTGTGAGAAGAAGACAATCTAGATCCTGCTCGAGTGGATATCGGTAGAGGCCAGACGACTGCATGGCTATTTTAAAACCTCGGGCATTGCTGCGATCATCTACAGGGTTATCTAGTTACCCTGGAGGTATTTCTCTATTCTTCATGATTTTAGATTTAATTTTAGATTTAATATCAGATAATAGGAATTAGATCTAATAGATCTTAGATCTAAAATATCATAGGATAATTTTTTTGAAATATTTCACTCCAGATCTCATTAGATCTGGAAGATCCTACAAGGAAAAAACCGATTTTTTCCTTCAACTGGTATCAGAGCCAGGTTGATGGCTCTATTTCAGATCTAATTTAGATCTAATTTTTATTTTTATTTATTTGATATTAATGTATTTCAGATATCACATCAGATGTGATAGAATCTAAAATCAAAAAAAATTAAAATTAAATCTAAGTAGATCTAACATATATGAGATGCATGACTAGACTAGGAATAGTTTAATCTATGAATAGCCTTATAGTTCTATAATTTAATAGATTAAAATATAAATTAGATCTAATTTATTCTCTATTTTTTTGATGTTATAAATGTTATATTTAGATCAAAAAATAGAAAGTAAAATTTAATTAATTCATAAGATTGATCTGTTGCATACCTAGACTAGTTGTAGAATTGTTTTAGTAACTGTCTAGAATAGATTTTATATTGAATAGTTTAATTTAAATCATATTTTTCAGATCTGAAAGCATGCTAATTAGATTAGATTTTAATACATGAGATGTAAGCAAAGTATGTATAAGTTAGATCTAAAATTATATATGTGATATGTAACTTAGATCTAACTAGTTTTGTAGTTAAATTAATATTTTTGATTAAGGTGTTCCTCATGGCCGTCCGATCATAAGAACAAAGTAGGGTTTAAGACCCTCTCCTCTCATTCAATGGGATGTTCTTATGGCATGTAGGGGTGCTGCGCATTTATCCTTAATCAAAAATCAAAATTTACTTTTTTGCAAAATCCTAGATCCTAAAACTCTAGGATTTATTTACATGTTTTGTTTATGAACCCAAGACTTAATTAATAAATTAAGCTTATGAAATTAAATTAGGTCTAAAATTGAGAATTTCAGATCTAAGTCATTTTTATAAAATTGAGTTCAGATTTGGGGAGCTCAATTAGGTCTAGCGATTGATCAAACCAAATCAAAAGTTGGCTAGGTGAGATCATGAAAGCTAATAATTGACCAGCCTAATAGGATTAAATCTAGGTCAAGATCGAATCACATTTAGATGTGACTCGATCAAGTTAAAACCTAATTTGGCTCCGTAGTTAGAGCCTGAATTGTAGACTAATCCAATTAGTTCTGGTTCGATAATTTGGTGTCTAAGGTAAGTTGGACAGATGCAACCGACTGGTTTTTAATTGAGAGCTACTCGATTCGAATGCGTTCTTGTCAAGTTAATGGCATATCCCTCCTACCGATCTCACTTACCTGGCCATATGTGTCGACCTAGTTCTAATTTGAGGTGGCTAACAATTTGAGCTAATCCATGCCACTAGGTTAGTCATAATTGTTATGACTATGTCAAGTCAAGTTTAATGAGACCTAAATCAAATCTCCCTAAGAAAATATTAAGTCTAAGATCTTCCACCATTGTGGATGTGCGGGCCCTTCCCGAGGTTGATTATTCTCGGCTGGTTACAGTGGCTCAATTGTACCGAAAAGATGCAACCATGTCCATTAGGCATTGGATGCTATGGATTAGAGGATGGGTTGTGCTCAATATTTCGGATACGGTGAGGGACCCAATCAGGAATCTAATTCGTGCAAATGGTGGGTCTGACTTAACTAAGGATTGGAGCAATATTCCAGGCATGATGAGCTTCATGAATTAGAGACCAAGTTTTGGATGCACCATGATTAGAGAATCATTAGACAAGAGTTGTCCACTCATCGATTGACCCATCACCAATAACTGTTAGGTGAGGTGGTGAGCCAATCGGTGAGACCGCACCACCCATTAGAAATCACTAATCATGGAGATTTTCACATCTCTATCTAGGGAGTGTAGGGATCTGAGAAAATAGTGAGAGCCTAATTTATTTATAATAAAATTTCTAAACAAATTGGTTAAATCTGATTACAAAATCTAACTAGAAACTTTTGACTCTCTATAGGAAACATGTCTGCGTCCAACCCCCTGACCAAAATACTAGACACCCACAGATTGACTGGACCCAATTTTAAAGACTGGTTAAGAAACTACAGAATTATTCTGGGTTTCAAGAAACTGACTCATGTCTTGGACCAGGACCCACCTGCCATACCAGCACATCCAACTGCTAAACAGAGAGCATCTCTGGAAAAATGGATGGATGACAATAACAAAGGCAGGTACTACAAATTGGGTGTCATGTCTGATGACTTGCAGTGTCAGCATGAGAATATTATAACTACCCATCAAATGTTGGCTCATCTACAAGAGTTATTTGGTGAACAAAGTCGCATAGCTAAGTATCAAGTCTGCCAAAGACTTTTTAAGGCTAAAATGTGTGATGAGCAGTCAGTTCAAGATCATTGTTTGTCAATGATCAAGGACATTGAGGAGTTGAGAAGCTCGGTGTCATCTTAAATAGAGATTTTCAGATTGATGTGATCCTTCAATCCTTGTCTGATGCATATGATCAGTTCATCATGAACTTCCATATGCATAAGATGCAGTGTACCTTGGCTGAATTAATGAACATATTGGTTATGGCTGAGTTTTTTTTGAAAAGTTCAAAAGACTCAGTCCTTACTGTAGAGCGAACTTCTTTCAAGAGAAAGTTTTTTGGAAAGAAGAAGAAGTCTGCAAAGAAGTAGAAGGTGGATGGAAAGAAGAAGAAGATGGAACTGAAGAAGAAGGCTACTGAAAAGAAAAAATATTTCTACTGTAATTCAGACGGCCATTGGAAGTGAAACTGTCCTCAGTACCTGGCCACCCTGAAGAACAAGAAGGATGGTCCTTCTGGAGGAATGCTCATTATAGAATCTAATCTTACGTTTTTCTCTGCATCCAGTTGGATACTTGACTCTGGTTCTAGTGCTCATTTGTGCACTTCTATGTAGGATCTTAAGGAGAGCAGAAGGTTGAGGGATGGGGATATGATCCTATACATCGAAAATAGAGCAAGAGTTGCTGCTGTGGCCGTGGGAACCTACCCTCTGTGATTATCATTAGGATTCGATTTAGTTCTTAGATATTGTTATTATGTGCCTGCAGCAAGCAGAAATTTAATTTCTATTTTATATTTAGCACAAGAAGGCTATGTGATTAGCTTTCATAAGAACTATTGTAACATATTTTATGAAAATAATAAAGTTGCAAATAGTTTTCTTATTAATGGTCTCTATCAGCTACATATTGATGTATCTGTATTTCATATCGAGCAAAATATGAATGTCATAGGAATTAAAAGGCCTAGAGATAGTCTAAATGATAGGTATCTGTGGCACCTAAGGCTAGGTCATATAGCAGAAGACAAGTTAACAAATTGGAGAAATTTAGGCTATTAAGTTGTTGACTTTCGAGTCATATCTAGTTTGTGAATCATGCCTTCAAGGTAAAATGACCAACCTCCCTTTTACAGGACATGGGGAAAGGGCCACAGACTTACTTGTCCTAGTACATACAGATGTATGCGGCCCATTTGATGTGCCGGATAGAGGCAACTATGTCTGCTTTATTACCTTCATCGATGATATGTCTAGGTACGGATATGTATTTTTAATGAAACATAAGTCTGAAGCCTTTGAAAATTTCAAAGAATTCAGACATGAGGTAGAAAAATAAATAGAAAAGTCCATTAAGGTTCTTCGATCAGATCGAGGAGGCAAATACCTTAGTCGGGAGTTCCTAGACTATCTTAAGGACAATGGTATAGTTTCTCAATGGACTCCACCTAGAACGTCATAACTCAATGGGGTTTCAGAATGGAGGAACCGGACCCTATTAGATATGGTCCGTTCGATGATGAGCTTCACAGACCTCCCTGAGTTTCTTTAGGGACATTGTCTCATGACAGCAATATATGTATTGAATAGGGTTTCCTCTAAAATTATTCCTACCACACTGTATAAGATATGGCATGGTAAGAAGCCAAGTCAGAGTCATCTCAAAATTTGGAGTTGTCTGGCTCATGTCAAGAGACAGCAGACGGACAAGTTAGAGTTCAGATCTTTTAGAGCTCGGTTCATAGGATATCCTAAAGAGTCATTAGGATACTATTTTTATATTCTGAAAGATCACAATGTGATTGTGAATCAACATGCTATTTTTTTTGAAAAATAGTTTATTCAAGATGGTGGCATCGGAAGAATAACTAAGCTCAAGGAGAATATCTCCCAAGAGCAACAAGCTAAAGAATCTGAGGAACCCAATCAATTAGAACCAGTCCTAACACAACCTCTTCCACCTCGTAGATCGACTAGGGTTTTTTGTCCTCCTAAAAGATACTTAGGTACTATACAAGAGAAAGTAGAGAAAATATTTCTCACAGAAAATGGGGCTCATGGTGATGACCCCAAGACTTATGATGAGGTGATATCAGATATCGACTCTGAAAAATGATTAGAAGCAATGAGATCAGAAATTGACTCGATGCACTCAAACCAAGTCTGAACCTTGGTAGATCCACCTGATGGTATTGTATCTATTAGGTGTAAATAGATCTTCAAGAGAAAGATAGGTGCAGATGGAAATGTGGAGACATTCAAGGCTAGGCTCGTAGTGAAAGGTTATAGTCAGCGCGAAGATATTGACTATCAGGATACCTTTTCGTCCGTAGCTATGCTAAAATCCATTCTCACATTGCTTGCTATTGCAGTCTATTTTGATTATGAAATATGGCAGATGGACGTGAAAATGATATTCTTAAATGGATATCTTGAGGAAGATATCTATATGGAACAGTTGCATGGTTTCACATCCAGTGATGATGATCACAAGATCTGCAAGCTGCAAAGGTTCATTTATGGACTTAAGCAAGCATCTCGGAGTTGGAATACTTGTTTCAATGATGTGATCAAAATGTTTGGTTTCATCAAAAATGAGGAGAAACCATGTGTGTTCAAGAAGGTCAATGGAAGCACAGTTGTCTTCCTCGTACTGTACGTAGATGACATCCTCCTGATTGGAAATGATATTTTCATGTTGACCTCAGTCAAAATATTGTTGTCTAAGGAGTTCTCTATGAAAGATCTAGGAGAGGTATTCTTTATACTGGGTATTAAGGTCTATAGAGATAGACCAAATAGGATGCTGGGACTTTCACAGAAGATGTACATAGAGGAGGTGCTAAAAAGATTTAGCATGAAAAACTCCAAAAGAGGTTTAGTACCTTTTAAATATGGTATTCATCTCTCCAAGAAGATGTGCCCTAGCACACCTGAGGAGATTGAACGCATGAGCAAGATCTCTTATGCTTCCACAATAGGGAGCCTCATGTATGCCATGCTATGTACACGAACTGATATAGCCCATGCTATAAGTGTCACAAATAGATATCAGTCGAATTCAGGTGAAGAGCACTGGACTTTTGTGAAATGTATCCTTAAGTACTTGAGAAGGACTAAGGATATATTTCTAGTCTTTGGGAATGGAGAACTCCAGGTTCAGGGATTTACAGACTCAGACTTTATGTCTGATATAGATGATCGAAAGTCGATATCTGGGAGTCTGTTCATTTGCAATGGTGGTGTAGTTAGCTGGAAGAGTTCCAAGCAGACGGTAATTGCTGATTCCATCATAGAGGCAGAGTATATTGCTGCATCAGAAGCTGCGAAGGAGGCATTCTGGTACAAGAAGTTTGCCGCAGAGCTTGGAGTGATGTCATCAGATGTCATCCCTCTTTACTGCAACAATAATGACGCCATGGCCCTAGCTAAGGAGCCAAGATCTCACCAGAAGTCCAAGCATATCGAGCGGCGAATCTATCTGATCTGTGATTACCTCGAAAAAGGTTATGTCGAGGTTAAGAGAGTCGACTCCACAAACAATGTGGCAGACCCACTGACAAAGTCATTAGGCCAGTAGAAGATCGAAGCCCACCTTGAAAAGATGGGATTTAGATATGTAGCCAATTGGCATTAGGTCAAGTGGGAGTTTGTTAGATGTGTGCCCTAGATGCCAGATTGACTGACACATTTCTGTACAAATGTAAGGATAAATTTATAATTTTGACTATAAATGAATAAAAGAGTTATTCTACTATCACATTGTGTACATTATGTCTGTGATACATCCTTTGAGTTAGTAAGAATGTTAATTCATATTTTCAAGAGTTGAAAATTTAAGGCATGAATTTACATAACTAACTCATAAACAGCTCCTGACCATATGATCATCATGAGGATGGTGATCGATCCGAAAGGTTGGTGTACGATCACTTTCTTAGGATAGATGTGTCTTGAATCTACGGTGTGGAGACATCGAAGCGAGAGTACAGGTGTTAGTTGAAAATGAGAGTACTGAGCATGACCACCTCAAGCAGTCATAAGGAAGTCTACCTTCTCGTTGATGACTAGCTCGATGCTGCAGCTGTGTGTCTAGTTCTTTGATTTGAGATACATCGACAGTTCACCTTGAGTGTGTTATAGTTTGACTACACCATAACTCAGTCTCCTAGCCATTCAAAATCCTGAGGTGTATGTTGGCTATAGCATATTCATTGTAGGAACCAGATTGCACCAAGATGGGATCTATCAACCTTGGTAGATAAGAGGAGTAGTCCTATGATGATCGAAAGATTGAGTCCTTAAGCCCATGGCTATGGCAGAGTGAAATAATGGTAAAGAGTTTTCCATTAAGATTTTACATCAGACTTGGATCGATCGATTGATTCATATGACTGATATTGGGTTTGACGAGTTCACCTTAATCCTAATTCAGTCGGGACTCATGATAGAAGAACTCAATCACACAGGTAGTTGCATTGAGAGATTCATCTTCATTTCTGATGGGTTGCCACCATATACTACTAGGTGTCACTGGTGGATTTTGAGAGCAATTAGAATGATCTTGATGATCGATCATTCTGATTGTCTGAATCAGAAGAGTTCTGATCCATCGAAAGAAGTTTCGATGATGTCGATGATGAGATCATGACATATCTTATTACCATATAGAAATAAATCTAACTGGATCACACAAACAAGAGTTAGGGTCTGGATGTCATCAATTGAGCAAGCCCAGTTCGATTGATTTGGATTAGATCCAATTAGGTTCAAGGAAATCATGCTAGCACACAATTGAGCCTAACTTTCTCCTCGTGTAATCTTTTCTATCTCGACTGAGCCAAATGTGATTTGACTCACTCAGAGAACCTTGAGAAGATTTCTCTCAGTCTGACTGGAACCAGTCCAGCTCAGAAAAGATTTGTCTTAATTCATAAGATGAATTTAAGACAACACCTGCTAATTCCTGTCACCTGTCATTTTCATTTTAGGACATTGGTCAAACGTTGACCCATGGACCTTGGACTGAAGGTCACCTGGCAAGAGGTCATTGGAGATTTTTTGTGGAGTATCCACCTGCTAAATTGGGCCTCAAAGTGGGTGCCATATTCAGATTGGGCGTGCACCCCAAATGGATAAGAATAGAGTCCCATGAGATGAGGACTCTAATCCCTTGATCAACTTGGACTGTGGGGCGCAAATCTCACTGTGCTTATCCAGTGTTGGAGCCAACAATAAGAGGGATTGTGGAGATTCTTATCTGATATGATCAAATAACATCACTCCATCAATCAAAATTTTTTCAGAATTAATTAAAATTTTTTGATTGGTCGAATGAAGTGGCACTGCATGGCACAGTAGGGTCTATTTAAACCCTGTCTGCGCATAGGGTTTTGAGACTCTACTTAATACCCAGTAAAAGCCTGAAACCCCTCTACTTCTCCACACCCCCTCTGCTCCTCTCCCTCCCCTCTTTACGTCCAAGAGGTTGGGCATCCATCTGGTGCTTGTCCAAGGCGTCTTTGATTTGTCGAGAAGCTGCTGCTCCAGCTTCAGAAGATCTTTGGAAGATCTTTCAGATCAGATCTAGATCTGATTTTTGAAGCAAAAATTTACAAAAAGAAGACAATCCAAATCCTACTCGAGTGGATATTGATAGAGGCCAGACAACTGCATGACTATTTTAGAACCTCGGGCATTGCTGCGATCATCTACAGGGTAATCTAGTTACCCTAGAGGTATTTCTCTATTCCTCATGATTTTAGATTTAATTTTATATTTAATATCAAATAATAAGAATTAGATCTAATAGATCTTAGATTTAAAATATTGTAGGATAATTTTTTTGAAATATTCTGGCCCAGATCTCATTAGATCTGGAAGATCCTATAAGGAAAAAACTGATTTTTTCCTTCACAATTTCTTCTTGACTCATACATAGACTTTACAAGTACTTGACGGTGTCCAAAAATCTTCCATCACTATATTAAAAATATAGATAATCCAGTGTTAAAGTACACTGAGTTGCTTATAAGTCACCGTGATGATCTTAGGTCGGAGGGACACTTATACCCATACCCTTCGTGAGTTGCTCTTGACAGTAGAGTGCTGCGCGACTGAGTCATATTCGATGATAATATACTCTTATATTTCACCTGCATGCCATACTAGTGTCTCCACACTCTTTGGTTATGAGGGCAACCAATTCATATAGTACGTATTGATCTAAACTTGATAAATATTATTGTTCTATTAATAACATATCATTTCATCGTGAACATAATTTAAAAACTATTTGATAAATTCTCATCACCTTTATCGAATGTTAATAATTCTAAGTGTTAGAAAATATATCCTAAATTCAATTATTTGGATGATTATGCTTATTTTGTAATATGTATATGAATTATTTATCAATGAATAAAAGTTATTTTGACATGTTTCATCACAAAGTTACATCTTCCTTACTAGAATTCTTGTGTTGTGATGAAGTTGTTAAAACTATAAAGTAATCGATAAAGAAAAATTTATCATATAATTCTTAAACATATTTGTAGCCAAATGATACATCATTAAAGGACAATGATGTTTATTGAGTAAAGGTCGTTGTGTGTCATATATATTGGTTATCCTCTTAACCAAGGAGTGTGGAGACACTGGTATGACATACAGGTGAGATGTAGGAGTACATCATCACTGAACAAGTGATACCTACTGAATGCTCTGTTGTTGAGAGCAGCTCGTAAAGTATAAGGATATAAGTGTCCCTCAGATCTGAGATCACTATAGTGACTTACAAGCAACTCACTATACTTTAGTACCAGACTATCTGCATTTCTAATGCAGTGACAGAAGGCTACTGGGTACAGTCAAGTACTTGCTAAGTCTATGTGTGGATCAAGATGGAATTGACCTCTCTAGATTATAGGAGCTAATGCATCACTATATTTCAATTTAGTAAAATCTTGGCCAGAGATATCCATGTGATGGATTTGAAAGGTTAGAATACAATGTAGAAGATCCTTCAGGGTTGACAGTTTAACCCTAGATCATCTTAGAGTATTTAAGATCAAAGAGATGAATTATATGGTAACCATATGCATAAATTCTTGAATATTATCTTATAAATATTTGACCTATCCGAATGTCAAAAATTATTGTCAGATGGTAACTTCAATTAGTACAGAAAAATAGTTCCTGTGCTACCAACGTAGTGCTCGAACCTATGGAGTCACACACAAAGTCAAGTGATGTAAGGAAAGATTGACCTAAGTTTGTATGTTCAATTTGAAAGTACATGACTTTATTGAACAAATAGATTAACTTGATTAAAAATTAAGTTATGAATCATATGGGATTAAACAGTTGACTATGTTTAGCTAGCACTAGACATGAGGTTCAGATTCAATTCTGAGGATAAACAAGATTTGATCTATGATCCAAAGAATCTATGAGAAATTAAATTTAAGTATCAATTAATTTTATATTAGATTTGATTTAATTAGACTTAATTAGATAAAAAATTCAAGTTAGACTTGGTCCTAAATCTTAAACAGTTTGGGATTGACAGTCTATTCGAAATTTGTTCGGATCGGTTCGAATTGGATTCGAATTGACCCATATTTGGATTGGATCCATAGTCCACTTTTATTGAGACTCTCTCTCTTCATAGCCACTCAAAGGAGGGTGGGGGTGCTGATTTTGCCGCCCCCCTCTTGGGTGTAGGCATGGGTGCATGGGGGCACTTAATTGGGCACCTATCCTATCTCAAATAGGATTCCTTATTAGATAAAAGAAGGATTAATTCAAAGCTGATTTGAATTATGACTCCTAGTCTATTGGATCATAAAAATTTATCTATAAATAGGGAGGACTTCTAACCATCAAAGCATAACAATTAGATTATGTGCTAAGGTGAGAAAGAGAGAGAAAGGAGGCATCCAAGAAAAGGAACCGATTCCTCTTGTTGGCATGCTGATTTTGGGCATCCCACTTCCCCTTGGCATGAAGAACTCTAGGCATCTAGCTCCTTGGTGAGAGGCATCTCATCCAAGGTCCAATCCGCCCTGCCTTACTATCTTGAGAAGGTATGATGATCTGAAGCTTCATCCCATTTTTCTGTGAAGCTTGGCGTGCGTGCGAAGTGGAGGGTTTGTACGTTCAAATTTTTACGAGACTTCGAATTCAGAATCCTTTGGAGATTTGATCCTTATTCCACTGCATATCAGATAAAAAAAAATTTATTATCTTATTATAAAAAAATTTTTAGATGCTCCCTGACAATCCGATCCTAAATCAGATTTTTTCCTACAGCTGGTATCAGAGCTAGGCTTTGATATATGAATGCATAACTGATTTTTTCTCATTGATTTACACATGATATGTAATTAAAATTTTATGTTATATATTGAATCTGATTTAGATCTATTTAAATAAAATTTATGATCTGATTTTAATTAGATTTCATGAATCTAATCAATGGTTGGTTAAGGTTTGTTATAAATATATTATAACAAAATTTTATTGTTACAGATTTTTGTTGGAATAACAACCTCTTTTAAAATCTATTTTAAATCAATTTTAATAATTTTTTATTATTATTATTTTAGATTAAAAGTTAGATTTATTTCAGATCTGAATTGAATCTATTTTGATAGATTTTTAGATCTAATTTCTAGCAAAATTCTACACAATATCGAAACAGATCTAATAAAAAATTTAATCTTTATGTATTCATATGTGCATCTAAATATTTTTCTATATAATTTTAGATCTAAATTTAATATTTTATATTCTGTATAAATTAAGTTTCAGATCTGTTATGATGTATATGATGTATTAAATCTGATTAGATTAGATGAAGAATATGACTGATATGATCAAAGTCATATTCACGTTTGTTTTATTTTTATAATTATATGTAGATATGATTTTTATTTAAAATTACATTTTAAATCTTAGTAGCCCAGTATTCAGATTGATGAGATCACCAAACTATCTGATTATAAGAGGAAGTAAGTATTGATATCCCTCTCTTATCCATTTGATGGGTTTTTTATGACGTGCAAGGGTGTCATTGTGATCCTGTTTCATGAAGAAGAACAACGAATAAATTTTTATGAATTATTTTGATCATAAATAAATTTGGATTAGATCTAAAATGATTTATGACTCATTATAATAAGATAAATTTAAATATAAAAATTATTTTAAAATCTAAATAGTATGTTATATTAGATATAATTGGTAGTGATCTAAAAGTAGCCATGATACATATGATGTATATATGAAGTTTAGATCATAATTATGCATGTTTAATTGTTAAACATAGATATGAAAATTAATTTTTATGATATAAAACATATAGTATGCTTCACTTGAAACTTTAGTTGAATAGTTCTACAAAACTAAAACACATATTTCACATTCTTAATTTGAAATTAAATTTTAAAATGATCTAGATTTGAGAATTAAAGATTTTAAGATACCACATAAATCGGTGGGCAATGGGTTATCATGAATCAGATCCTCCAATTGGATTAGACCTAGGGTTAGAAATATATATAGACTAAATAGAAATATGAATTAAATCTAATAAAAAATTGAATTACATTAGATCAAAATTTTTCTAGATCAATCTCAATAGTTGAAGCTTAATCAAGTTCATATTTTTGATCTTACTAAATGGACCATGATTATATCTCAATGGTTGAGTCTGAATCTTCTGGTAGACCAAACCAAAACTAATTAATCAGTTAGTGTCTAAAGTAAGTTTGCTAGTTTTGATCGATGGTCATTAATTGGGAGCTACTTACCTAGATGGCGTCTATGGCAAGTTAATGACATATCCCTCCACCAATCTCACTTACCTGGCCAATATGATAGATTTTATTTTGATTAGGTCACTAATTGATTCGAGTTGACCCATGCCATTAAGTTAAATCAGTATGACTGATTTAGGTATTTTTAGATCAGCTTGTATAAAGTTCTCTTCATGACTTGGTGAAGTCAGTGGAAAGATTTACGATTTGCAGGTCAATTTTTTCTCTTATTCTCAAATTATTAAATTAAATTTTTTAAATTATTAGGTCCTTAAAATGATATAGTTATGAGAATAACTAGTTCATAGCCTCCTATTAAGGTACGTGATAATGAGTTCAATATTCTAAATAGGCATTGGAGGTACCACATGCTTGATGTCTATTGGATATTAGAATTATCAATCATCATATGACCATCTTGTTGTGCCCTTTAGATCAATGCTCAGGTTGGCCGAGCCATACTCGGACCTAGACATTCGTTTGTTGGATGCACTTGATGTAGATATATTAATAGTTAGATCTAACCAGGATTTTCAGTGGAGGTGCCACACATCTGCTTAAGAGATGCTTGGGGCAAAACCTAATTGCTAGAAATTGTTTGGAGAAATAATTAGTTATGAACCTACCCATGGATACACTAGGATTGGTCGAGCCATACTCAGATCCGAATAAGTTTGTGTGGATTCTAGTGCTCACTAAGGAATTAATATAATTTCTTGAATTAGAGGGAGAGGCTATCAATTCATATAAAATAATGGGAGTACCTTTAGACTAAAGTTCATATCTTTAGAATTAAAATAATTCATATACTAATAGACTTATGTTTCTTCTTTTCAGCTATAGCCAACACACTATCGCTCTGTTCGCTGTTGGATAGCGATAAGCTTATCAGACCCAACTTCGATAGCTAGTATCGAAAGTTGGAGATTATTTTAGAGTATGAAAGGATCTTGTACGTGCTTACAGATCCAGCATCCGAAGAACATGCTGTCAACACACCCGTGCTATGAGAGTACTTATTTGAAGTGGCTCAGTAACCACATGACTGTGCATTGCATCATGAGGGCAGCAATGAATGACGAACTTAGTATAAGTTAGAGGATGCACAATCAGAGGATTTGATTCAAATGTTGAATGAGTCCTTCGGCACCTCTGAGTATGTAGAGAGATATAAAACCTCCTGTGCTGTGATCAATGCCCGTATGCGAGATGGGATCTCAGTCATCGATCATGTATTATATATGATCGAGCAGATTGAATGCTTAAGCAAACTTGGCTTTTCATTACATAAATAGTTGGGCAAGGATGCTATCTTGAACTCGCTATAGAAATCTTACCTACCCTTATTGAGTCATTATAGAATGACCAAGTCTGCAGTGAACTACTATGGTTTGCTAGGATTACTACCAATATTCCAGAAGGACCATCATCTCCAGAAAGAGTCGGTGCATGTAGTGGAAGGTTTGACTGTAGGTTGTGATCCTTTAAGAGAGAAAAAAGAAAAAGATGCAGAAGAATCATGCCGTCGATCCAAAATCAAAGCAGAGCAAAAAGTTAAAAGTCAACAAAAGTCAGGTAGAATGCTTCTTTTGTAAGCTGAGTTATTGAAAAAGAAATTGTCTGGCATATATAGCTTTTCTTGACCCAAATAGGCCAAAGAGATAAAGAAACAAGCAATCAATTGTTCGCATGGTACTTATATGATAACTCCTTATAATTTCTCTGTTTGTGATACTATTATCTGAGTAGTGGATACTGAAAGTTTGATTAATATTTATAATTCATTGTAGAGACTGCAAGTCAGTACAAAATTTAGAGAAGGTGAGCGGTTTCTGAATGTTGGAGATGAAAGCCTTGTTCTAGTTCTAGCTTTAGAAACTATGCAGCTTGTTTTCGAGTCTAATAGTGTCATGTTAGATGAGTATCATTATTGTCCTTTCTTTTTGATGAATGTCATCCCTGTAGGCCTTTTGGCCAAACTTGATTTTAAGTTTTTAATAAAAGATGATTTTTGTGATATCATTGTGAATGATACTATAATTATGTGTGGATAATTAAAATATGACATATACATATTATCACACTCTATTGGTGTAATGTACACATTGAACAAACATCCCAGGATTGATAATGTCAGTTATTCTTACCTCTGGCATTGTAAGCTGGGTCATGTAAACAAGAATAGGATAGACAAATTAATCAAGGAGGGTATCCTTGAAATTAATAATTATGAATCATTACCGATCTGTGAATCTTGTCTACTTGGTAAGATGATCAAGTCACTTTTTAAAGAAAAAACTGAATGAGCCAGTGATGTTCTAGGTCTGATATATAGTGATATATGTGGATCCATGAACATAAGCACTAGAGGAGAATACTATTACTTTATTATATTTACAGATGACCTATCGAGGTATGGGTATGTCTATCTTATGAAGTATAAATCTAAATCATTTGAAATATTCAAATAATTTCATAGTGAAATAAAAAAATAGATTAGGAAGAGTATTAAAACTCTTTGGTCAGATCGAGGAGGTGAATACCTCACCAGTAAGTTTTTGACATATCTAAAGGAGAATGGGATTCTCTCATAGTAAATCTCTCTTGAAACACCATAATATAATGGGGTGTCTGAAAGGAAGAATCGAATCCTATTAGATATGGTTCGATCCATGATAGAGTTTATAAATCTGCCAATCTTTTTTTGGAGATATACTCTTGAAACTATCTGCTATATACTTAACAAGATTTTGAGTAAGTCTATCGATAAAACTGTTGTGATCTAGGTGGTGTGCCCAAGGCCCAGGGGATCAAGGCTAAGGCCAAGGTCCATCATTCATGAGGGCTTCATGGAGGCTCTAGGGCTAGTTGGGCCCTAGGTTGAAAGGCTGTGGGCCTTTCGGGTTCTTGAGGTCTAGGTTATGTGGGCCTCAAGAGACCAACTCTTTATGGGCTAGGTCTGGGCCTAGGATAGGTGAGATTAGGTCGAGTCATGGGTGTACATGGGCTTGGGTTAACCTAATCTCCCATAGAGTTGGTCAAGAAAGTTTTGGGTTTGGGTCACTTGACCCTGTGTTTATATATACATGCACTATATAGGTTTGATTAAGTCAAGAAAATATAGAACTCTTTCTTTCAAATCTCTCTCTCTCTTCTCCCTCTCTCTCCAGCAATTCTCCATGCCTCAGGAGCAAGAAACCCTAGGGTTTCTTGCCGTTAGGTCCATAAAAGGAAAGAAAAGCAAGGAGGCGCTAGCCCCTTCCCCCTTGCAGCCGCCAGCCATTTTCTTCTCTCCCTCTCTTGCAGCCACCCAAGCATCAGGTCCAGGATCTGAAATCTCTTGCGAAGAGATTGGTACAAGTCCCTCTCAGATCTGGAGTCGATCTGAGGTCGTTTGAGGTGCGGGTGAGATCTCCATCAATAGATCTACAGGAAAGGCTGCAGCAGGACAGATCTGCAAGGTCTGTCTCCATCTATCTTCTTCCCTATCTAGAATACCCCGATTCAAGATCTATAAATTAGAAGACCTCGATCCAGGCCTGATCTGTTGGATAACAGATCTTGGATTTTTTAGAGGTGATTTCAGAGGCGTTCTTCATCTGGAACAAAAGGCTGACGAAGAAGACAACAACCAGGCTGATTTCGTCAAGGGCCTTCAATCGAGTCCAGAAGTCTCTAGATCTGTTTGTTGCTGGTTCTGCTGCACCCAAGGTCCATGGGAGGAGCCGGGATCATGCTCCAATAGTTGGTATCAGAGCCACGGTGGTGAGGAAGCTGTTCCAAGCACGATAAGTTGAAGATCCCAAGTGCTGAAAATTTTCAGCAAGGTACCATCAAGGTATATTCTACACTTCTTGATTTTATATTGCTTGTTTGGCTTCAATCTAGTCATGGGCATCAATATGAAGGTTGAGTTCGAGAAGTTTGATGGCAAGAAAAATTTTTTCATGTGGAAAATTTGGGTGGAGGATCTTCTGATGCAAGCAGATCTAGATCAGGCTTTGGATGAGAAGCCTAAGGGAATGACAGATAGACAGTGGGCATCGTTGGAGAAGAAAGCATACTCGGTGATCAGAGGATGTTTGGCGGATGCGGCATTGTATTCGGTGCTGGAAGAAAAGACCCCGAAGGGCCTTTGGTCGAAGTTGCACACCATGTATATGGGGAAGAATATGTGCAACAAGCTAATGCTGAAGAAGAGGTTGTACAGTCTTCGGATGCAGGAGGGATCTGATGTGATTGGCCACATTCAGAGGTTCGACCAGTTATGCACGGAGTTGATGAATATCGAGGTGAAGCTGAATGAGGAGGACAAGTTTCTGTTGCTTTTGTGTTCACTATCAGGATCATATGACTCTTTGGTGACTACACTGCTCTACGGCAAGGAGACTCTAGAATATGAGGACATGGTCTCGGTGCTGAGGTCTAATGAGCAGAGAAAAAAGTTGACCAGAGATCGGGCTCCCCAGGAGGGTTTGGCAGTGGGGAGAGAACAGGTAGAGGCAGAGGCAGAAGCAAGTCCAGGGGGTGGTCCAAGTCCAGGAAGGGAAAGAAAGAGATGAAATGCTTCAAGTGCAACGAGTTCGGGCACTTCAAGAGAGAATATCCACTATGGAAGAGCAAGAAGGGAGAAAGAAGTGGCTCAGAATCAATGAGTGCAGTTGCTGGTCAGCAGGTGGAGGATGATCTACTTGTGGTATCAGATGGTCATAGGCATTACACAGAGGAGTGGATACTAGACTCTGCGTGCTCACATCACTACACACCATACAGGTCTTGGTTTGCGACATACACCAAGACAGATGAGGGATCAGTGACTCTAAGCGACAATCATCCTTGCAAGGTGGCTGGGATAGGAACAGTCAGGGTGAGAATGTTTGATGGGATTATGAGGACATTGACAAATGTAAAGCACATCCCGGAGCTGGAAAAGAATCTGGTGTCACTAGGCTACTTGGAGTGCAGTGGATACAGCTTCAGCAGTAGGGCTAGAAGCGGAGTACTGAACATTTCCAATGGAGCTATGGTAGTGATGAGAGGTAGGAGGTTGGACAATAACCTCTATCGCATGGAGGGATCTGTGATGACCGGAGAGTCTGATGCAGCAGCTGTAGCACAGGACCAGCAGGGGGCTTATAGGATGTGGCACTACCGCCTAGGCCATATGAGTGACAAGGGGCTGAGGGAGTTGAGCAGGAGGAGACTCATCTCTGATCTGGAGGATGGTGCTACAGGGGAGATCTGTGAGCCTTGTCAGATGGGAAAGCAGAGGAGAGTTCAGTTCAACATCAGTACAATCCGCAGTGCAGCCCCTCTGGAGTTAGTACACATGGATGTGTGGGGACCAGCCCCAGTTTCAGCTAAGAATGGGGCTAGATACTTCATGACCCTGATTGATGATTTCTCAAGGAAACTCTGGATTTACTTCATGAGAGAGAAGTCAGAGGTCTTCACCAAGTTCAAGATCTGGAGAGCTGAGGTGGAGAAGGAGCAGGGGAGGAGCGTGAACTGTCTGAGGTCAGACAATGGCGGAGAGTACACCAGCAGAGAGTTTCAGGATTACTGTGAGGAGTGTGGGATTAGAAGATACTTCCCAGTTAAGGAGACTCCACAGCAGAATGGGGTGGCCGAGAGGATGAACAGAACACTTCTAGAAAAGGCACGATGCATGAGGCTGTAGGCAGGGCTTCCAAAGGAGTTCTGGGTTGACATAGTTGATGCAGTGGGTTATTTGGTCAATCGGTCACCTCACACCAGGTTGGATGGCAGGCTTCCAGAGGAGGGTAGTCTGGGAGGATAGTTGGGCTGGGCCATCTACGGGTATTTGGGTGCACGGCCTATGTGCACATTGGAGTTGGTGAGCGGAGCAAGCTAGACACCAGATCACGCAAGACGATGTTTCTAGGCTATCCATGAGGAGTTAAGGGATACAGGCTGTGGGATCCCTTGGAAAAGAAGGTCATCATTAGTCAGGATGTGATTTTTGATGAGGAGTCAGTCCTACGGAGGTGAGCAGGCATGGAGGAGCAGCAAGAGCAGGAGGAGGTCCAGCAGGGTGCTGTTGGACAGCTTACCTCTTTGATTTTGCCTCTTGCAGGTACTACGGGAGAACATAACATTCAGGTGGAGAACCTACCTAAGGTGTCTCCACAGGTGGAGAGGACTCAGACGGATGATCGAGGCGGAGAGGTCCAGCAGGAGCGAGCTGGATCGAGGACTGATATCGGTGTTGCCCTACACAAGCCCAAGAGGACCATCAGGCAACCGGACCGATATGGCTTCGAGGAGATGCTATCATATGTCCTGGTGACAGTGAATGGAGATCCATATACGTATCAGGAGGCTATTGAGAGCTAGAACAGAGAGCGGTGGGTCCAGACAATGTCCGAGGAGATGCAGTCTCTCCACCAGAACCAGACGTGGTGATTGGTGCAGTTGCCACAGGGGAAGAGGTCCATTGGCTGCAAATGGGTCTACAGTCACAAGGAAGGACCTTCAGAGCAGGGAGGTATCAGATTCAAGGCAAGATTAGTGGCCAAGGGATACTCCCAGAAGGAAGGCATCGACTTCAGCGAGGTCTTCTCTCTCGTCGTCAGACATACTTCCGTCAGAGTGTTGCTGAGCATTGTAGCAGCTTAGGATTTAGAGCTGGAGCAGATGGATGTCAAGACGGCATTCCTCCATGGGCATTTGGAGGAGAGGATTTACATAGAGCAGCCACCCAGTTTCAGGGATCCAGGATCAGAAGGAAAGGTTTGTTTGTTGCAGAAGTCGCTGTACGGGCTGAAACAGTCGCCGAGGCAATGGTGCAAGCGGTTCGACTCTATGTGCACAACATTGGACTTTCCAGGTGCGAGTTTGATCCCTGTGTTTATGTTCAGTCTTTTGAGGATGGTTCTAGGGTGTTCCTACTCTTGTATGTGGATGACATGCTTATAGCATGCAAGAGTAGGAAGGTTGTGCAGGATCTGAAGGCATCCTTATCTCGGGAGTTTGAGATGAAGGATTTGGGCCCTGCAAGGAAGATCCTAGGCATAGAGATTTTCAGAGACTGAGTCTGGAGGGTGCTGCATCTGTCTCAGAGGGGCTACATACAGAAGATCTTAGAGAGGTTCGGGATGAAGGGAGCAAAGCCGACGGAGCTACCACTTGCCAGTCACTTCAGACTCTTGAAGACCATGGCGCCACAAACTGAGGTGGAGGCTCAGGAGATGGAGACGGTTCCTTATGCTTCAGGAGTTGGGAGCTTGATGTATGCGATGGTCTGTTGTAGGCCAGGCATCGCTCATGCAGTGAGTCAGGTTAGCAGATTCATGGCGCAGCCTGGTAGGGAGCACTGGAGAGCTCTGAAGTGGATATTCAGATACCTGGCGGGTTCAGTTAGAGTTGGCATCTGCTACGGATAGCGAGGAGGTGCAGTGGGATACTCTGACATGTCTAGGGAGGCTCAGGGGCTGATTGGCGGTTATGTAGATGTAGACTTCGGTGGAGATGTGGATACTCGGAGGTCTACGACATGCTTCATCTTTAGCCTATATGGAGGTCCTATTTCTTGGAGATCGAGTCTGCAACCTATCACGGCCCTATCCACTACAGAGGCAGAGTACATTGGGCTGATAGAAGCAGCTAAGGAGGCACTTTGGCTGAAGGGTTTGTTGATGGAGATGGGCCTTACTCAAGAGGCCATTAGAGTGCACTGTGATAGCCAGAGTGCACTTCTATTAGCACAGAACTTAGTCTATCATACAAGGACAAAGCACATCGACATTCGGTATCACCAGATAAGGGAGCTTGTGGAGGATGGTGAGGTGGAGCTGGTAAAGGTACACACCAAGGAGAACCCAGCTGATGCACTTACGAAGGTACTTCCACGGGACAGCTTTCAGAGATGTGTTGAGCTGATGCGGCTGATGGACAGAGTGGAGCTGGTTGAGGCCTTGGGACACCAAGGTGGAGATTGTTGTGATCCAGGTGGTGTGCCCAAGGCCCAGGGGATCAAGGCTAAGGCCAAGGTCTATCATTCATGAGGGCTTCATGGAGGCTCTAGGGCTAGTTGGGCCCTAGGTTGAAAGGCTGTGGGCCTTTCGGATTCTTGAGGTCTAGGTTATGTGGGCCTCAAGAGACCAACTCTTTATGGGCCAGGTCTGGGCCCAGGATAGGTGAGATTAGGTTGAGTCATGGGTGTACATGGGCTTGGGTTAACCTAATCTCCCATAGAGTTGGTCAAGGAAGTTTTGGGTTTTGGTCACTTGACCCTGTGTTTATATATACATGCACTGTATAGGTTTGATTAAGTCAAGGAAATACAGAACTCTTTCTCCCAAGTCTCTCTTTCTCTTCTCCCTCTCTCTCCAACAATTCTCCATGCCTCAGGAGCAAGAAACCTTAGGGTTTCTTGCCGCCAGGTCCATAAAAGGAAAGAAAAGCAAGGAGGTGCTAGCCCCTTCCCCCTTGTAGCTGCCAGCCATTTTCTTCTCTTCCTCTCTTGCAGCCACCCAAGCAACAGGTCTAGGACCTGAAATCTCTTGGAAAGAGATTGGTACAAGTTTCTCTCAGATCTAGAGTTGATCTGAGGTCGTTTGAGGCACGGGTGAGATCTCCATCAACAGATCTATAGGAAAGGCTACAGAAGGATAGATCTGTAAGGTCTGTCTCCATCTACTTTCTTTCTTATCTAGAATATCCCAATTCAATATCTATAAATTGAAGGACCTCGATCTAGGCCTGATCTGATTGGGTACCAGATCTTGAATTTTTTAGAGGTGATTTCAGAGGCGTTCTTCATCTGGAACGAAAGGCTGACGAAGAAGACAGCAACCAGGCTGATTTCGTCAAGGGCCTTCAATCGAGTCCAGAAGTCTCCAGATCTGTTCGTTGCTAGTTCCACTGCACCCAAGGTCCGTGGGAGGAGCCGGGATCGTGCTCCAACAAAAACTTCATATGAGATATGGATAGGACGTAAGCTGGTGCTCTCATATCTTAGGATTTGAAAGTGTCTAACTTATGTCAGGCATTTAAAGACAGATAAGCTTGGATCAAAGTCTGATAAATACTTGTTCGTAGAGTATCCAAAAAAAATTAAAGGATACTACTTCTATCTCACTGAAGAACAAAAGGTGTTTGTCAGCAACAGGATAATCTTTTTAGAAAAGAAGTTCCTTGGATAAAGAACTAATGCCAATAAAATTAAACCTGATAAAGTTCATAAGGTAGAAGAACCGATACATACAGAATTGGATTTGATTAAAGAATCAAATTCAGAGTCTGTAAAGGCACCATTAAAGAGATTCGATAGAGTACCATATCAACCAAATAGATACTATGATTTCTTAATCTAGGATGGTGATCCCATCGAAGTAGATGAGAATGATGAGGATCCGATCACCTATATGGATGTCATACAAAGGCTCAACTTTCAGAAGTGGCTTGAGGTCATAAAATCCGAGATGGAGCCCATGGAGAGCAATAGTGTGTAAACACTAGTTGATCCATCCGAAGGGATAAAATGCATAGGATGCAAGTGGTTTTTCAAAAGAAAAAGAGGAGAAAATGGAAAGGTAGAACCTATAAAGCCCATCTAGTTACCAAGGGTTACCATTAACATTATAGTATTGACTACGATGAGATGTTCTCACTTGTGGCAATGCTCAAGTCCATCTAGATTATACTTGCAATAGCAGCACACTTAGATTATGAGATTTGGTAAATGGATGTCAAAACCACTTTTCTTAATGAGGAGCTGAAAGAATAGGTATATATGATACAACCTAAAGGATTCATATCCATAGACGAATCTAAGATGTGCAAACTTAATAGGTCCATCTATGGATTGAAGCAGGTATCTAGAAGTTGGAACATGCATTTTGATAAGGTTATCAAAATGTATGGCTTCATTAGGAAAGGAGAAGAGCCTTGCATCTACAAATGGACTAACGATTCTGTAGTTATCTTCTTTGTACTGTATGTAGATGACATACTATTAATAGAAAATGACATCCTAGCTTTGCAAAATGTGAAGCTGTGGCTCTTATCACAGTTCTCTATGAAGCATCTGGGAGAAGCATCCTACATCCTAGGGATGAAGATCTATAGAGATAGATTCAGAAGGTTGCTTGGCTTGTCTCAATCCACGTACATCGATACCATATTGAAGCAGTTCAACATAAAAAATTTCAAGAAAAGCTATCTTTTGATAGGCCATGGGATTACTCTTTCCAAGAAGGGTTGTCTGACAATCCCTTAGTAGAGAGAGCATATGAGTAAGATCTTATATGCTTCGACAGTAGGATCTATCATGTACACCATGACGTATATGAGATCGGATATAGCCTATTCACTAGGACTAGTGAGTAGGTATCAGTTTAATCCAAATGAAAATCATTGGAAGGTTGTGAAGATGATTCTTAAGTATTTGAGAAATACTAAGGATCAATGGCTTATCTTTGGAGACACTGGCTTGAAACTTATGGGATATACTAATTTTAATTTTCAATCAAACCATGATGATAGTAGAAGCATGTCAAGCTACGTATTTATCTTAAATGGAGGAGCAATATACTGGAAGAGTTTCAAACAACATACTGTGGCTGATTCTGTATGTGAAGCAGAATACATTACTGTATCTGATGCTGCAAAGGAGGCAATGTGGTTGTGAAAGTTCATCATCGAGCTTAGAGTAACACTCTTAGTTGATGGTCCTATTCTGCTGTACTGTGACAGCACTAGAGCTATAACTCAAGCAAAAGAATCAAAGTCACACCAGCGTACCAAACATATTTTGTGTCGCCATCATCTTGTACATGAGATCGTGAATCATGGTGACGTCGAGCTTTAGAAGATCGATGAAAAGAAAAATATAGCCGACCCCTTCACTAAAGCTCTCAGGATCAAAGAGTTCGGTAATCAGAAGTGAAAGATAGGTATCAGATACTACCCTCATTAGCTTTAGTTCGTGTGGGAGTTGTTAGAAAATATATCCTAAAGTCAATTGTTTGGATGATTGTACTCATTTTGTAATATGTATATGAATTATTTATCAATAAATAAAAATTATTTTGATAACTTTCATCACAAAATTACATCTTCCTTGCTAGAACTCTTATGTTGTGATGAAGTCCTTAGAACTATAAAGTAATCAATAAAGAAAGATTTATCGTATAGTTCTTAAGCATGTTCACGACCAAATGATACGTCATTAAAGAATAATGATGTTTATCGAGTGAAGATCGTTGTGTGCCATATATGTTGGTTATCCTCTTAACCAAGGAGTGCGGGACACTGGTATGGCATACAGATGAGATGTAGGAGTACATTATCACTGAACAAATGACTTACCTACTAAGAGCTTTGCTATCAAGAGCAGCTCATGAAGCATATGGGCATAAGTGCCCCTCAGACCTAAGACTACCATAGTGACTTACAAGCAACTCACTATGCTTTAGTACCAGACTATCTGCATTTTTAATTTAGTGATGGAAGGCTATTGGGTACAGTCAAGTACTTGTGAAGTCTGTGTGTGGATCAAGATAGGATTGACCCCTCCGAATTATAAGAGCTAATGTATCATTATTTTTCAATTTAGTGAAATCTTGATCAGGATAATCCATGTGATGGATTTGAAAGGTTGGAATATAATATGGAAGATCCTTCAAGATTGATACTTTAACCCAAAATCATCCTAGAGCATTCAGGGTCAAAGAGATGAATTATGTGGTAACTATATGCATAGATTCTTAAATATTATCTTACAAATATTCAACCCATTCGGACATCGAAAATTATTACTAGATAGTACTTTGATTAGTGCAAAAAAATAATTCTTGTGCTATTGGCTTAGTGTTCGAACCAATGGAGTCACGCACAAATCAAGTGACATAGAAAAAAATTAACCTAAATCTATATGTTTAATTTAGAAGTACATGACTTGATTGAACAAATAGATTAACTTGATTGAGAATTAAGTTATGGGTCATATAGGATTAAACAGTTGACTATATCTAGCTAGCACTAGACATGAGGTTCAGGTTCAATTTCAGAGATGAACAAGATTTGATCTATGATCTAAGGAGTCTATGAGAGATTGAATTTAAATGCTAATTAATTTTAGATTAGATCTAATTTAATTAGACTTAATTGGGTTGAAAATCTAAGTTAGGCTCAGTCCAAAATTTTAAATATTTTGGGATTGACAGCCTATTCAAAATTGGTTCGGATTAGATTTGACTTAGATTCGAATTGATCTATATTTGGATTAGATCCTTAGAGTCTACTTTTGCTAGAACTCTCTCTCCTCATGGCCGACCAAAGGAGGGTGGGGGTGTTGGTTTTGCACCCCCCCTCTTGGGTGTAGGCGTGGGTGCATGGGGTGCCTAATTAGTGTTGGGAAATGTGTCCCAAAAAGCCAATCGTCAAGCTGTTGACGGTTGAGCAACCAAGTATTGTAATTGATTTGTTAATAAATAAAATATATTTGGCATCTTCATCATAAGCTTTCATCTTCTAATGAACTCCGTTGTTATGATAAAGTCCTTAGGACTATTTAAGTTCGATAAAGAGAGGATTTATCGATTAGTCCTTAAAATTATTCACGACCAAATGATAAGCTGTTAATAAGGACGACAGCTTCTATCAAGCATAGGTCACTGTAGGCCATATGGGTTGGTTGTCCTCTTAACCAAGGAGTGTGGAGACACTGGTATGGCATACAGGTGAGATGTAAGGGTACATCATCATTGAACGTGACCAACTCCAGAGTATTCTGCTGTCGAGAATGTCTCTGATGGGATATAGGTATAAGTGTCCCTTAGACTTGAGATCGCCTCAGTGACTTGCAAACAACTCACTGTGCTTTGGTACTGGACTAACTGAATTTCTAATTCAGAGACGGAAGGCTTCTGGGCACAGTCAAGTACTTGCGAAGTCAGAGTGTGATCGAGATGGGATTGACCACTCCAAGAGTTGGAGAAGAATGAGTCGCTGTATTTCAATTTAGCAAAACCTTGGCTAGGGTAATCCATCAGATGAATTTGATATTTTAAAATACAATGTGGACAACCTGATCAGAGTTGACAGTTGAACTCTGGGGTGTCCTATGATTATTTTGGTCAAGGGGATGAATTATATGAAAACTATATCCGCATGGGTTCTAAGGATGTTGTTCTATACATTCGACCTATCCGGTCGTCGGGTACCATTGCTAGATGGTCACTTCGATTGGTATAAAAATTTATTCCTGTGCTACCGGCTTAGGTTCAGACCTATGAGGTCACACACATTAGAGTTCATGATCCGATCGGATGGTTGATCAACGATTAAGAATCGTTCTAGGGTTAAATGATCAATACGATTGACATTTAACCTAGTGCAAGTATTGCAGGAGGATCGATTAGCAATTTGATTGCTAATTGGCTTAATTTGATTAAGCCAATAGGCTGAGATTAAGTCTAATTAAATATGATTTAATTAGATTTATTTTGGGCTTGATTGGATCAAGTCCAATTGGTTTATTGGATAAGCCAAGTGCAAGGAAAAACTAATCCTAGTTCAACTAAGACTTGGGTCAATCTAATTTCTAATTTGATTAGAAAATTAAATCAGATTTAAATCTAATTTAATCTGATTAAATTAAGTTTTTAATTGGGTTAAGACCTATTTTAATTAGGTTGATCTAATTTTAGTTTGATTTGGTTTGGAAAACCAAATTAAAACAAGTCATAAGATAGAATCCTAGTAAGACTAGGATTCCACCTTGCGCCACATAAGCCTTCCCCACGCCCTCTCTCTTATTCAACGCCAATCTCCACTTATTTTGTGTGACAAAAGCCCTCTCCCAGGTCTCTCCCACATTCACAAAAGGTTTCCTCTCTTCTTTCTTACATGGAAGATGGTTTGGATCAAATCAAAAAGGAATAAGTTTGGATTTCGAATTCTATGAGATAGAGTTTTAGAAATCCAAAACTCTTTCGATTTTGCATTGAATTTATCCAAATTTTTTTTGGAATTTTCATGAATTTTAGGGTACATATTGTGAACCCTTTACTAGTGATCTATGCACAAAAATATGGAGGAGGTGCTCAAGAGTTGGGTGCCCCTTAACTTGCCATGTTTGGATAAGCCTTGACTAGGTATTTGACCTAGACAAGGACTCTATCATATCTCTCTGTATAAAATGAGTTTCTTCATGAAATTTTAGGTGAAAGTAGAGACTTGAGAGACCTTTGAGTCATCCAAAAATTAAAGAGAAAGACTTTTGAGTCGTAAAGATATAAAAGACACAAGTTAGGATGTCTAGAGAGAGAAACGAGAAGAAGAAGAGGGTCTTCTTCTAGGGTTGTTTGTTTTCATATCTTTCCTCCCTCCATCTTGAGTTTCCTGAGAGTGTCTCAGATCTGAAACTCCTTCTTCTACTTTTCATCTTTGGAAGAGTCCAAATCAAGAAGGAGGCACCTGATCAACCATCAAAGAAAGATCAGCGCAGTACTAGCATACTGTGCTGATTTCCTGAAGCAGGACTTCTGATCGAGATTCGTGGGCTCGTGTGGACGACTCCTAGAGGTCGGATGCATGTGCGGCTTGCAACATCATCCTTAAACCCAGATCAGTGAGGTTAGAATGTCTAACCTGCAAGGTAATAGATCTGATCTATTGTTTAATACATACATTAGATGTAGTATAGAAACATGTTGATATGATCAACATGTAGTTCATGCTATATTTGTATATTTTAATTTCTGATTTGATGCTATGTAATAATCATGTAATAGAATCTTAGATCTAGAGATTCTCTGGTTTTAAAAAATAAATTTTGATTTATTTTAATCTTCTACTGTATGATCTTGAAAAAGTTTCAAGATCTAACCCTGAAACCCTAGATCAGGTTCCTTCAATTGGTATCAGAGCCTAGGTTCTTTATTACATGATTATTTATACATACTTAGATTATTTTTTAAATTAGATCTAATTTATAATCTGATTATTAAATCTAAAATTAAAATTTTAGATCAATCACGAACTGCAAGGTTGTCCTGCTGTAAGGTTTACCCCTTACAGTGCAAATGTTGTCCTAGTTTGTGTAGATCTATCTTTAATCATAAATTTGTTAGATATGATCTAGATTAAATTTATAATTTATTAGATTTAAAAGATATTTAAATCTAAAATAAAATCTCTTTGTTAATAATTTTTGTGCAAAGAAATTATTTAAAGTTGAAACTGTTTCAATTACATGAACCTGTTTAGATTAGATCTAAAGTAGTTTCATATTTAATTCACTTGTATCTTGATTATGAATCAAACATGCAATATGGTTGGTAGAATCATATTATAAAATTATTTTACAAATATGAAAATCATTTTTTGAAAAGTCAAACCCAACCCTCAGCCCAAAACTTAATTAAGAATTAAGAAGTTGTTTGATTAGGTTCTAGGATTGTGAATTGAAGAATCTAAGACACAAATTATAACACATTGGGTTAATGGGTTAGTGGGAATTAGGTCCATTAATTGGGTTAGACCTATGGTTAGATTAAAGATGGACTTAATTAGTGAATTGACTAAATCTAATCAATTGTTGTCTTAGATTAGGTCAAGGATTCTCTAGATCAATTACAATAGTTGTAGTTGGTCAAGTCCATGTTTTTAACGAAAACCAAATGGACTTGATTCTTGGCTAAGCGGTCTAGCACGAACTGTTAGGTTGATCTAATCGAAACTAATTAAACCAGTTGGTGTCTAAGGTAAACCAGACCAGTGATTTTTAATTGGGAGCCCGCTTACCTGGCCATTTCTGATGGTGTCTAAGGTAAGCTTTGGCAGACCCTCCCACTGATCGAACTTACCTGGCCTCTTGGTGAAATTATGTTTTGATCGGATCACTTGACTATTCGAGCTGACCCATGTCAGCTAGGTAAATTAATGTGACTGATTTAGGTGCTCCTAGACCAGCCCTGGTCTCCCTTAAGCTGACTTGGTGAAGCCAGTGGGAGGATCATGATAAGCTGGTTCATCTGACCTCATCCTCTATATTATTTAAATCCTCTAAAATTATTAGGTCCTTAAAATGATAAAGTTATAGAGATAACTGAGTCATAGCCTCCCATTAAGGTGTTTGATAATGAGTCCATTAACTCAATAATCATTGCAGACCCAAAGGCCTGGTGCTTGTTGACTAATGGAATTATCACTCATCATATGACGACTTGGAAGGTGAGCCAACCAAAGTTGGGCTTAATCATTCGTTGGTTAGATACACCAAGTATTATCATGTTAATGGTTGGACCTAACCGGATCCTTACAGTGGAGGCCAAAGCCTACTGATTGGGTTTCTGGGGCAAAATTAAAATTACTAGAAATTGTTTAGAGAAACAATTGGTTATGAACCTACCCTTAGATGTACATGGGTTGGCCAACCAAAGTTGGGCTTGTGTGCAGTCTAAGTGGATTCTAGTACCCACTAAGGAATTAGGGTAATTCCTCAAATTGGAGGTAGAGGCTACCAATTCGAATAAAATAGTGGGAGAAACCTTTTGATTAAAGTCCAAATCTTTAGGTTTAATGAATCAATTACTAATTAGGTTATGGTTCTCCTTTGTGCAAATATGGCCACTTCCCTATCGCTCCGATCATTGTTGGACAATGATAAGTTGGTGGGACCCAACTTTGGTAGATGGTACCAAAAGTTGAAGATAGTCTTGGAGCATGAACGGATCCTATATGTGATAATGGATCCTGCACCTGAGGAGCCAGATGTCAATGCACGTGGAACAGTCAGAGATACTTATCAGAAGTGGCTCAGTGACCGGACCATGGTGCGCTGTATCATGCTAGCTACCATGAGCGACGAGTTCAGTCGCAGATTCGAGATGGCTTAGCCAAAGGACATGCTTTAAGTGTTGGAGGATGCCTTTGGCACATCCGATGACGTCGAGAGGCACAAGACTAGTTGTGCCATCTTCAACGCCAAAATACGGGATGGTGCCTCTGTCACTGATCATGTATTGTACATGATCGAGCTGATGGAACGATTGAGCAAGCTCGGCTTTCCCTTGCATGAGCAGCTTGGGAAAGATGTAATACTGAACTCACTGCCCAAGTCTTATGTCCCATTCCTCACTCATTATAGAATGACAAAGCTTGAAGTAAACTACCATGGGTTACTGGGGTTGCTTCAGAACTTTGAGAAGGATCACCAACTTCACAAGGAGTCGGTGAACTTAGTTGGAGGTTCGTCTTCTGGTTCTCGACCTTTTAAGAAAGGGAAGAAGAATAAGAAGAAGAAAGTGAAGAAGGTGCAAGTTTAGGCTGGGACATCAGTGCAGAGCCAGACCAAAAAGATCAAGCCTGATAAGAGTCTATTCTACTGGCAAGCACCCTAGATTAGATAGTGTGTCAGATATCTACTTATGGCATTAGAGGCTAGGTCATATAAACAAGAACAGAATAAATAGGTTGACTCAAGAAGAAATCCTCGAAGTCAGTGATTGTGAATCACTTCCAACCTGTGAGTCCTGTCTTCTTGGTAAAATGACCAAGTCACCTTTTACTGAAAAAGGTGAGAGAGCTACTAAGCTCTTGGGCCTAGTACATACTGATGTATGCGGGCCCATGAGCATCAGTGCTAGAGGTGGATATTTCTACTTCATAATTTTCAAGGATGACCTATCCCAATATGGATATGTCTATCTGATGAAACATAAGTCGGATTCATTTGAAATGTTCAAACGATTTCGAAGTGAAGTAGAAAAATAAACTGGGAAGAGTATTAAAACTCTTCGATCTGATCGAGGAGGAGAATACCTTTCTAGTGAGTTTCCCACATATCTAAGAGAGAATGGGATTCTCTCCCAATGGACTCCTCCAGGAACACCACAGCATAATGGTGTGTCTGAAAGGAGGAATCGGACTTTGTTAGACATGGTCTGATCCATGATGGGTTTTGCTAGCTTGCCGATATCCTTCTGGGGATATGCACTCGAATCAGCTAGTTATCTGTTAAATAGGGTTCCAAGTAAGTCTGTACTTAAGACTCCATATGAGATATGGACGGGACGTAAGCCAGCACTTTCACACCTTAGGGTCTGGGAGTGCCCGACTTATGTCAAACGATTAGTCACAAACAAACTTAGACCTAGGTCTGACAAATGCTCATTCATAGGGTACCCCAAAGAGATAAAAGGATATTTTTTCTACCATGCTGATGAACAAAAGGTGTTCGTCAGCCTTAAGGCAATCTTTTTAGAAAAGGAGTTCCTTGGTGAAGGAACCGTTGCCTCTAAGGTTGAACTTGATGAAGTTCAACAGGTAGAAGGACCGACACCAATAGCTGAACCTGAGTCGGATATGATTAGATCAGATCCGGAGCCCAATATACCTGCACCATTAAGGCGATCCGATAGAGTACCGCGTCAGCTGGACAGATACTACAGTTTCTTGGTCCAAGACGGTGATCCCATCGAACTTGATGAGAATAATGAGGATCCGATCACCTATATGGATGCAATGCAGAGACCTGATTCCGAGAAATGGCTTAAAGCCATGAAATTCGAAATGGAGTCCATGAAGGTCAATGATGTATGGACATTGGTTGACCCACCTGAAGGGGTTAAACCCATTGGGTGTAAATGGATCTTCAAAAGGAAGAGGGGCACAGACAGAAAGGTGGAGACCTATAAAGCCTGTCTGGTCGTCAAGGGGTATCGTCAACGTTATGGTATTGACTATGACGAGACGTTTCCCCCTGTGGCAATGCTCAAATCCATTCGGATAATGCTTGCAATAGCTGTCCATCTGGATTATGAGATCTGGCAGATGGATGTAAAGACAGCTTTCCTGAATGGAGAGCTGACTGAAGAGATGTATATGATACAACCTGAGGGGTTTACATCCACAGATGAGTCCAAGGTATGCAAGCTTCAGAGATCCATTTATGGACTGAAGCAAGCTTCTCGAAGTTGGAACATGTGTTTTGATAAGGTGATCAAAATGTATGGCTTCATTAAGAATGGAGAAGAGCCCTGCATCTATAAATGGGCAAATGGTCCAGTTGTGGTATTCCTTGTCTTATATGTGGATGACATTCTCTTAATCGGGAATGATATCCCCGCACTACAGGGAATAAAAGTTTGGTTGTCATCACAGTTCTCCATGAAGGACTTGGGTGAAGCATCCTACATCCTAGGGATGAAGATCTATAGGGATAGATTTAAAAAGATGCTTGGGTTATCCCAGTCCATGTACATAGACACTGTGCTGAAGAGGTTCAGCATGGAGAATT
>NC_026005.2:53268416-53386797 GCF_000442705.2 Elaeis guineensis | reverse complement strand
TCCAGCGCATGGACTGATTTCCTTCTTTGAGGGAGTTTCATCTTTGGGGCATTCTCACCACAAGAGCAGGCAGGGAGACTCGAAAGATCAAATGGGTGAGGAGAAGGAAGGTTACTAGAGGATGGAAAGAGATTTTGGTGGAGAGAAATGACGATTTTGAGAAGAACGATGGAAGCTAGGGCACGCTCCAACTGCTTCAATCAAGGGAGAAAGATGCGAGAAGCTCCTTTCCCAAGGGATGATTTGAGGTGGAGATGTGAAGGGACAATGATCTTTGGGCTAAATCCTTGGTTTTGGAGAGAACGAAGATGAGGACGACGAGTCTTGGAGGGAGGAAGACGAAGAAGAAGAAGGGGTCGGCTCATGAACGGGCTTTAAGTTAAAAAGAAAAGAGCCCGCGAGAAGTTTGCCAGGAATTTCAAGTATGCCATTGGGTCGACCCTAGGGGGTCGACTCATGAATCACAAAAATTCAAAAAAAATATGAATAAATTTTAAAAAAATTTAAAATTTTGGAAGAAGAAATTTTGCTCAATGACAAGTTGTGAGAATGATAATCTTGAGCTTTTAGGTCCAAGAGAGATGATGAAAATTGAGCTCAAAGAAATTTTGACATCGATTTCTTGAAATTGGAGAAACATTTAGGCAAAAGGATCAAGAATTCCTAGATTTCTCCTAATTTCACAGAATCTATCCTCACTAAGGGCCTTTGTAAAGATATCAGCTAATTGATTTTCAGTGCAAACATATTCAAGAATTATATTTTTGTTTTGAACATATTCTCTTATAAAATGATGTCTTATTTCAATATGTTTAGACCTTGAATGTTGAATTGGATTTTTAGTTAGATTTATGGTGCTAGTGTTGTCACATCTTATGGGTGTTTCATTAAGTTTGATACCAAAGTCTTCGAGTTATTGCTTAATCCACAAGATTTGAGCACAACAACTTCCGACTGTAATATATTCGGCCTCAGCCATAGACAGTGCTATCGAATTTTATTTCTTGCTAAATCAGGAGATTAGGTTAACTCCAAGAAATTGACAAGTTCCATTAGTGCTTTTTCTGTCTAATCTACATCCAGCAAAATTAGCATCTGAATATCCTATTAAGTCAATTAGTGAGTCCTTAGAGTACCATAATCCTAGAGTTTGAGTACCATTTAAATATCTAAGGATTCTTTTAACAGCATTCAAGTGAGACTCTTTAGGATTAGATTGAAATCTAGCACACAAACAAACACTAAACATGATATCAGGCCTACTTGCAGTTAAATATAATAGAGAGTCAATCATACCTCTATAATATTTTAAGTCTACACATTTACCTTCATCATCCTTGTCAAGCTTACATGAGGGGCTCATGGGTGTGCCAATTGGTTTGGAGTTCTCCATTTCAAATCTTTTGAGTAATTCCTTGGTGTACTTGCTTTGGGTGATGGAGATTCCCTCTTTTGTTTGTTTGATTTGGAGTCTGAGGAAGAAAGTAAGTTCTCCCATCATGCTCATCTCGAACTCCCCCTGCATGAGCTTAGCAAAGTCTTGACAAAAGATTCATTAGTAGACCCAAAAATTATGTCATCAATATAAATTTGTATAACTAACATATCATTTTGATTTCTTTTAATAAAGAGGGTTGTGTCTACATTACCTCTTGAAAAACTATTATTTAGTAAGAATTTGCTTAGCCTATCATACCAAGCCCTAGGTGCTTGTTTTAATCCATATAGAGCTTTATTTAATTTAAAAATATGATTAGGAAAAGCATGATTTTCAAATCCTGGGGGTTGTTCTACATAGACTTCTTCAGCAATATATCCATTCAAAAATATACTTTTGACATCCATTTGAAATAATTTGAATTTCATAAAGCAAGCATATGCAAGTAGAAGTCTAATGGCCTCTAATCTAGCAATAGATGCAAAGGTCTCATCAAAATCAGTTCCTTCTTCTTGATTATAACCTTTAGCAACCAATCTTGCTTTATTTTTTATTACATTTCCATGTTCATCTAATTTGTTCCTAAAGACCCATTTTGTGCCAATTATTGAATAATTTTTAGGTCTTGATACTAAAGTCCATACATTATTTCTTTCAAATTGATTAAGTTCCTCTTGCATTGCATTAATTCAATTATAATCATTTTCAGCTTCTTCAATAGTTTTTGGTTCAAGATGAGATACAAAAGCACAATGATTAAATACTTCTCTAAGTGAAGAACGAGTTTTTACCCCATGCATAGGATCACCAATAATTAGCTCCTTAGGGTGATTGTGAACATACCTCCATTCTTTGGATATGTCATTTGTACCTTGAGGTTGTTCTTGAAGTTCTTCACCTCCCTCATCCTGTTTGTCTTCATGTTCCTTATCCTCTTGAATTGTTGAATCTTTCAGAGTGATCTCCTTCATTCCTTCTATAAGAGGATCTGCATCATCAATACCTTCATTCTTCTTGAAGAAAGATCGTTAGATTCATCAAAGACAACATGTATGGACTCCTCTACTACTAAAGTTCTTTTGTTAAAAACTCTAAAAGCTTTACTAGTGGAGGAGTAACCAAGAAAGATTGCTTCATTTGATTTTGCATCAAATTTTTCAAGTCTTTCTTTACCATTATTTAACACAAAACATCGACAACCAAAAATATGAAAATAAGCAATATTAGGTTTTCTTTCTTTCCAAAGCTCATAGGGGGTTTTCTTTAAAATTTGTCTAATCAAAGCATGATTTAAAATGTAACATACTGTGTTGATTGCTTCCGTCCAAAAATATCTTGGAAGGTTGCTTTCACAAAGCATGGTACGGGCCATTTCTTCTAAGGTTCTATTTTTTCTTACTACTACCCCATTTTGTTAGGGGTGTCCTAGGAGCAGAGAAGTTATGGCCAATTTTCTTTTCATCACAAAAGTTTTCAAAGTCTTGATTTTCAAATTCAGTTCCATGATCGCTTCGAATATTTTGAATTGAAAATCCTTTCTCATTAGTGACTTTTCGGTAAAATTTAGTGAAAACAAGAAAAGTTTCATCTTTGTGTGCTAAAAAGAAACCCAAGTAAAATGAGAGTAATCATCTATAATTACAAAACCATATCATTTTCCTCCTAGACTAGTGGTTCTAGTAGGTCCAAATAAGTCCATATGCAAAAGCTCCAAAGGTCTAGAGGTTGAAACAATATTTTTGGATTTAAATGAAACTCTTGTTTGTTTACCCAGTTGGCATGCATCACAAATTCTATCCTTTTCAAAATTCAGTTTTGGCAAATCAAGAACTAATTCTTTCTTAATTAATTTTGAAAGAGAATGCATGCTAATGTGTGCAAGTCTGCGATGCCAAAGCCAACTAGTCTCATTAACTTTAGCATTCAAGGATACTAGGCATTGCATGTTTATTTTGGCTAAATCATTTAAATCTACCATATAAACATTACCATGTCTATGTCCAATAAATTTAATGCCATCATTAATAGGACTAGTTACAATGCAAACAGACGATTCAAAAACAACTTTATATCCTTTATCACAAAATTGACTAAAGCTTAGTAAATTATGCTTTAAACCATCAACTAACAAAATATTTTCAATGTATTTGGAGGGAGTGATACCAATGTTACCTATACCGATGATCTTTCCTTTGCCATTATCTCCAAAGGTGACCATCCCTCCATCCTTAGTATCAAGAGTGATGAATTGGATTCATCACCAATCATGTGTCTCGAGCATCCACTGTTAAGATACCATTTCCTATTTCCTCCTTGGGATGCTAGACACACCTGCAAGCAAAAGTCAAGTTTTTGTTTTAGGTACCCAAGCTTTCTTGGGTCCTTTTTGGTTAGTCATAATGGTTCCTTTTGGAACCCATATTTTCTTTATAGTTGAGTTTGCAGACTTGTTAGAGAAGCAAGTGTATGACTTATGTCCTACTCTACCAATTTGAAGCAAGTAATATTGGAAGACTTGTTACTTAAAGAGTTTACATAAATATTTTTCAGATATTTTTGTTTCTTCAAGGGGTTATAGCCAAGTCCAGCCTTATCATACACGGCTTTTTGATTATCAAGAATCATATTGAGTTTATTTGAACTCAAGGTGAACTTTTCTACTATTGATTTTAGCTTGGCAATTTCATTCTTTAAGCTTTGATTTTCTTGAAGCAGGGTGGATTTCTCAATTGAAATATTTTCAGTTTGTTTCAATAAAGATTGATTTTTCAATTTTAGCTCTTTGTTCTTCATTCCTAGTTTCTTTAATTCATCAACTAAATCATAGAAGCTTCATGTAATTCTTCAAATGTAAAGTCACTAGGAGTTTCAGAAATTACCTCATTTTCGTGTGCATAAGGCACAGGTTGGCTTGTTCGGTTGAGTTTTCCTCATCGGAGCTTGAGTCATCACTCGCACTCCAAGTGGCCATCATGGCCTTCTTCTTGTACTTCTTGGGACCTTTCTTCAGTTGTGGGCATTCGGATTTGAAGTGTCCCAGCTTCTTGCATTCGTAGCAGATAAGGGGTTGGTCTTTCTCTTTTTCTTTGCTCTGTTCCCCTTTTATGAATGGCCTCTTCCTCATCCCCTGTTTCTTTTTCTCAAAAATTTCTGAATCTTCGGATAATGAGTGCCATCTCTTCATCCTGTTCTTCATCTTCAGTGTCATCAGTTTCTTCATCTGGTGGAGCTGTGGATTTGAGGGCAATGGTTCTTTTCTTTTTGACTTCTCCTCTTGATGTTGCTTCATGCTCAGCTCATGAGTCATCAATGATCCTAGAAGCTCTTCCAAGGGTAGAATGTTCAAGTCCTTAGCTTCTTGGATGGCAGTCACTTTGGCTTCCCAAGTTCTTGGTAGGACCTGAGAATCTTTCTTACAAGCTCACTGTTAGTATAGGACTTACCAAGACTCTTTAAACCATTAATAATATCAGTAAAGTGAGTAAACATTCGGTTATGGACTCATCATGCTCCATTTTAAACAATTCATATTTATGCACAAGCATGTTGATTTTAGACTCTTTACTTGATTGTTCCCTCATGGGTTACTTCTAACCTATCCCATATTTTTTAGCAGATGAGCAAGTAGAAATGCGATTAAATTCGTTTGCATCAAGAGCACAATAAAGAACATTCATTGCTTTAGCATTTAATTGGGCCATCTTCTTATCAACCTCATCCCATTCTTTCTCGGGTTTGGTTGATTCCTCACCATCTATAATTTTAGTGGTGTGTGAGGACCGTTCACTATGATACTCCACATATCATAGTCGAGTGTTGAATAAATATTTTCATCCGAGCTTTCCAATAGGTGTAATTAGACCCATTGAAAAGTGAGGTCGGTTGGTGGATTGCCCCTCGGCTAGAGAAGTGCCGACATGAGTTGCCATAGATCTTTTGCTCTTTGATTGTTTAGATCAAAGAAGGGCTAGAGCATCGGGCTCTGATACCACTTGTTGCCCAGCTATGCAACCCAAGAGGGGGGGTGAATTGGATTTCTAAAAATTTTAAGCTTAACTAATGACTTATGAGAAATGTTTGACAAAGCTAAATAGATAGAGTGAGTAGAATTAATTCAAGGCTAATAGCAAGAGCAAGAATGCAAGAAAATGATGAAGAGATAAAGAAGAGCAATTAGACACACACCAAACAAAAGGATTTATAGTGGTTCGGTGCCAACCTTGCACCTACATCCACTCCCCAAGCTCCTACTTGGAAATTTCAATCCACTAATCTTGTATTCAACCCGAATACAAACGTCGATAACTCCGACTCTAGCTATCCCAAGCTAGACCACTTATTTCACCGGTACAAGCCAACCCAATACACTCCGATTCTAGGTTCGGATCAACCTTCTCTTATTTTGGAACCCCTCCAAAACAAAATCAATCACTCAAACTGAGTATAACAATTTATAGCACAAATAAGTACAAAGAAAGCTCCTTCAATGAGTGAATATAACTTTAAATACACTTTACTTAAGAGAAGAAGACCCTTTTTGAATTTTCTCAAGGTGGATGGAGACTAGAATGTGCACTTGAGGAGTTGGTGAGCTTGGATTAAAGGCTTCTTGAAAGCTTTGAATGAGCTCTTGCTTAGGACTGAAAAGTTGGCTTGAAATCTTTTTTTCAAAATCTCTCTTCTTGAATACTATTCTTGATTCCCACATTTTTGTCCCTTTTATAGCTTTAAGAAATAGAGGAAATCATTCTAGACTGAAAAAGAGCCGTTAGACTGCATTAAATGAGCATTAAAAGTATTTAAAACGGGTAAAAAACTAGCCGTTGCGGAAAAATCCCGTCACAGGGGTCGACTCATGAGTCGACTCATGCCTGGGGGTCGACTCATGGGTCGACCTCTGTGGAAAATCGTCACAGAAGTGAACGAGATCCATGGTTCTGTAAAACTGGCAAAAAGACCTGTAGAGGTCGACTCATGAGTCGACTCATGCCTTGGGGGTCGACTCATGGGTCGACTCACAGGTTTTACCAAGTCTGTGCCGGCCAGAAAAATCAGCGTGCCAGTCATCTCATGTGCCATGAGTCGACTCATGGGTCGACTCATGATTTTCAATCATGCATATCTTTTAAAATACAAATCCAAAATTAATAAAATTTTCACCATTGGATCACAAATCTTTTGTTCTATCATTTGATACTATCAAATCAGGGTTTTGGTAAAATTATAATTTTACCCCTGAAGAGTAATAAATCTTTTTCAAGTGAAAATCATTGGTACCTCTTCAACTACTTTGTAATCATCAAAATCAATCTAAGGAGCAACAATCTCCCCCTTTTTGATGATGACAAAATACTTGAACAAAAACATCTATGTGAATCAATGATCATCAATTTCAAAGGAATAAAATGCATTATAGGCAGTTTGAAGATAAATAGGAGATTTACTACCAACTTATAAGTGTATTTGCTTGAAAAGAAGATTGATTCTTTTGGCATGTGATACATGTGCCCATTTGCATAAATAATTTGCCTATTGCTTAATGATTTGAAATTTTGCTCATTTGATTATGTGATTTTGGTATCAGAGTAGAAAATTTATTTTTGTTATCAGAGCAAAGCAGAATTTACCTTATGATTTGAGAATTGCATGTTTGAAAATATCTCATTTGCTTGTTTTTCAATTTTCTTAACAATGTTTGATGATGTCAAAAAGGGGGAGAAATTTTGAGAGAAAATAGAGAGAGAAAGAGAGAGAAAATAGATTGATTCTTTTTCTTTTTCTTTTTCTTTTCTTTTTCTTTTCTTTTTAGAGAGAGAAAATAGAGAGAGAAGAGAGAGAAAGAGGGAGAAAGAGGGGAGAGAGGAAATTTTTTCTCTTATTTTATTTTTTTTTTCTATTTTTTTCCTATTTTGCATTTTTTTTCTTTTCTTTTTCTTTTTCCTTTTTCTTTTCTTTTTTTTTTTGAAAAATAGGGGATCCGTCCCCTTTCTTCATGATTTCCGACTATTGGCCGGTCGTCGGCGGCCAAGATCTCTCAGGAAAGCAAGATAGGAAGATCATGGAAATGCTACATCGGTGTGGCACCACGGACGATGGCGTTGATGGTCGAAAAAGAGGAAGAATGGCTTGATCGAACAGAGGAAGAACAGGACCACCCCTATTCATAAGTTTTCCGTCGATCCCGACAGCCGGTGAGGGGGTGCAAGGCCATAAGAAGGAGGAGAAGAAAGAGAGGAAGGAGGGTCGGGACTTACCTTCGACTTCGGTGAGGTCTCTGGTGAGAAATTGAGGCGAACACAAGAACAGGGTCGAGAGCTTCAACGGGAAATTTCGAGAGAAAGAAGAGGGAGATCTCGCGACTGGTCGTGGCTGGCTTTTAAGGGGGAGAAGGGAAATTTATAAGGTTCTTCCCAAGGGTTTTCGATGGCCCTGGGAGTTCTTCTCCTGGTCGGACATAGGGAAGAAGAAGACTCCCGCTGGGAGTCTTCGTCCTCTATTTTTTCTTTTTTTTCTTTTTTTTTTCTTGTTTTTGTGTTTGGGCTTTTGTGGGCTAGTTTTGGGCCCAATTGGGCCGGATTATCACATTCTACCCCCCATAAAAAAAAATTTCGTCCTCAAAATTTAACATACCTTCATTTTCAAATAAGTGTGGATATCTCGTCTTCATATCATTTTCAAGCTCGCATGTGGCCTCTCTCTCTTTATGATTACTCCAGTGAGTCTTCATATACGGAATGATGCACCATCTTAGAACTTGCTCTTTTCGATCAATAATTTGGAGAAAAAATTCTTCATAGGTTAAATCTTCATGAACTTGCAATGGCTCATACTTTATCACGTTATTTGGATCAGGTACAAATTTTCTTAGTGGTGAAATATGAAAGATATTGTGCACTTTAGATAATTCTAGTGGTAGAGCTAGTTCGTAAGCAACATCTCCTACTCGACTCAAAATTTTAAAAGGTCTAATATATCGCGGACTCAGCTTGCCATGTCTCCTAAACCTCATGACACTTTTTGTAGGTGATACTTTTAGAAAAATATGATCATCAAAGTGAAATTCCAATTCTCTTCTTTTTCTATTTGCCCAACTCTTCTGTCTATCCTGTGCTGCTTCAAGTCTTTCCTTGATCAGATAGATTTTCTCTCTAGCATCCATTTATTATCAGTAAAATCCTTCCTTATTTACAACTAACGTATTTCATAATATTTTTTGATTTAAAGGATTAATATTTCTAATCAATTCAGACCATCACGCTTTTGCTGCGCACTCTGATCTCAACTTACCAAATTATCTAAGTTTATCAAAAATAAAAATATCTTTGTATATTAAATCAACCAAAGATAGATTCAACTTTCAGATTTCATATACAATTTAGGGTAAAATTTAAGATTTTCTTGTCATTACTATCTCTTAGGTATAGCACATCAAAATTAAATTTTCATCCACCTTCTATGTTTGAACTTATTACATAAGCTTCACCACTCCTCAAGAATCCAATATGTCTGGAATTAATTTGAGTTAACCTTCGATTTACCTTACAATCATTTAAACAACTTTCAAACCAACTTTTCTTTGCAAAGAAATTAACATCAAAATCAGCAAAGTTATCATGTCCTTTATCCGTATAGATTTAGTATTCCAATATCATCAAATATACCTAACATAATATATCAATACCTCCCACTTCATTCTAGGGTCAACACTTCTCGTACTCAGGTCAATCTTGCTGATTGAAATTTAAGATATAACTCGTCAATTCTATTATAAACATCATATGCCACTTATGCATAAATTTCATCATAATACCTATTGATTCGAAATCAAATTATTGAATCTTTTCTTTTATATCTATCATGTTCCTCATGATCTTAGCCTCAAGTTCAAATATCACTAAAGTCAAAATCTCGAATAATGATAATCTTAAGCTCAAATACCACTTAAGTCATATTTTCTAGTGATCATAACCTAAACTTTATATCATTCTATCACGTCCTTAATAATCATAATCTTAAGCTCTGATATTATCCATTATACTCCACTCGGTCACATCCTATTGATCATACATAAAGTTTTGATATCACTTTATAATCTCAATGATCTTAAACCTAAGCTCTGATATTATTCTATCATATCCTAATCATTTATATCATTTATATCATAATCCCCAATGATTATAACCGAGGCTCTAATACCATAAAATGTCACGCCCCAAATTCGGGACATAACACGGCCATGCTACCAAGGGATGGAGCCCACGATAACATGAAGCCAATCCATCATAATCATCTAAAATCCATCAAATAAAAAGATTCAATTCTATTATTCATCAAATAATCAAACCAATATTGATTTAGAGCATCTAAATCCAAAAGCAAGTACTAATCCGAATCTCAACATCCATAAATAACTACAAATCTATGATTATAAAATAAATTAAACTTCTGCTGCCAAATTTTTCAGCTTGCTATGCCGATCTTCAAGCTTGGATTTTTTTTGCCGATCCTAACCTTATTTCTCTGTTCAAACAAAAAGAAAACAAAAAGAATATGAGCTACACTAGCCCAGTAAGTAGAACTTGTGCTTCCTTATCGGATCAAACATAAGTTTTTCATGATAATACAATATTTAGAAAATAACAGGTAATACAAAATAAAGCATTTCATAGAGTATATAACAAAACAAGTTATAAACTCATTATGCATGCATAAATCATGTATATTTCATAAACATGAATCGTAAATCATTTTCATCATGTATTCATGTCATGTTTCAAAACATTACTCACAGATATTCGTGCTAAGGTCACTATTATACCCATGACAGGGTCATGTTTCTTAATCGACAGAGTTCTTAATTCATGTGCCAACTTTATACCCGCTGGCAGGGCCATGTTTCGTGTGGATGCTAGCTCCGGATGTCGACCTTCTCGAAGGGATTTATTCATAGCCATCTGAGAGCCTTTAAATCATTATATCTTTTTCTTAAAACATACATATACATAGATGGAAAAATAATGAAATTCATACTTCATAATCATGCTATTTTCATAAGACATATTCATGAAATCAATGCTCATAATAAAATATGCTTTTTCATATCACATATGGGGATCCTTATTTTATAAAAAATATGATTTCATCAATAACAATTCTTTGCATGAAAATATGATCATTTAAAAATAAATAAGGAGCATAAGATCCATTTACCTCGTTCATCTTAGATCTTCAGACTTCGTTAGAAGAATCAGCTAATCCTATTTAAAATATCAAATTATTATCAAATTTTATTCTATAAATATAACAAGATTAAATCATAAGGAAAGAAGACTGTTGTCCGGATGTGTCGGACCATCCAGATACCAGAGCAATTCAGGGTCTCTGATCTGAAGGTCAGATTTAAGTGACTTGATCAAAAAATTATGAAGCACAGATCAAATTTAGGTCAAGATCAATCAATAGGATTCTTTAATAATAAATTTGAAAGATCCTTGATATGATCAAATGAGGTTGACATACAGCACAGATATTAAAGTAATTTCGGATCATCTTGTTAAAGTCAATATGAACCCCTAAAAGATGAAGGCATGACTCGATACAGGATTCATAGACCTTCTTAGAGAGAGAAAGTCGATCATGAGAGAGAAAGTAGAGAGAGAAAGTGGAGAGAGAATCTTCGTATCCTTCAAAAGTGGCAATCATGATCGAGATCATCAAAGATCATATCAGGATGACTCAATATGGATTAACCATGATTGATATTATCAATTTCGAAGAAGGATCGGATCGGGATCTGATCTACTGCACGAATTTCGAAGCAGTCTCAGATTATCATATTTTCATCTCAAATTTCTCCTAGGGTCTGTGATGCAATCAGAGAGAGAGAATGACCCTAGAGAGATAAAATCCATAAAAAGAGATAAAAAGATCTAGAGAGAGAAAATAGAGAGAAAATCTAGAGAGAGAAAATAGAGAGAGAATGTAGAGAGAGAAAGTCCAATTCTAGAGAGAGAAAGACTTAAGAGAGAGATGAGAGAAACTTTCTCTCACATATATATTTTTTTATTATTATTATTATATTTTTTTTTTCTTTTCTTTTTCTTTTTTTTTCTTTTTCTTTTCTTTTTAGAGAGAGAAAATAGAGAGAGAAAGAGAGAGAAGAGAGAGAAAGAGGGAGAAAGAGGGGAGAGAGGAAATTTTTTTCTCTTATTTTATTATTATTATTTTTTCTATTTTTTTTCTATTTTGCATTTTCTTTTCTTTTCTTTTTCTTTTTCCTTTTTCTTTTCTTTTTCTTTTTTTTTTCGAAAAACAGGGGATCCGTCCCCTTTCTTCATGATTTCCGACTATTGGCCAGTCGCCGGCGGTCAAGGTCTCTCGAGAAAGCAAGATAGGAAGATCATGAAAATGCTACATCGGTGTGGCACCTCGGGCGATGGCGCTGATGGTCAAAAAAGAGGAAGAATGGCTCGGCCGAACAGGGGAAGAACAGGACCACCCCTATTCATAAGTTTTCCGTCGATCCCGATGGCCGGCGAGGGGGTGCAAGGCCATAAGAAGGAGGAGAAGAAAGAGAGGAAGGAGGGTCGGGACTTACCTTCGACTTCGGTGAGGTCTCCGGCGAGAAATTGAGGCGAACACAAGAACAGGGTCGAGAGCTTCAACGAAAAATTTCGAGAGAAAGAAGAGGGAGATCTCGCGGCTGGTCGTGGCTGGCTTTTGAGGGGGAGAAGGGGAATTTATAAGGTTCTTCCCAAGGGTTTTCGATGGCTTTGGGAGTTCTTCTCCTGGTCAGACATAGGGAAAAAGAAGACTCCCGCTGGGAGTCTTCGTCCTCTGTTTTTTCTTTTTTTTCTTTTTTTTTTCTTTTTTTTGTGTTTGGGCTTTTGTGGGCTGGTTTTGGGCCCAATTGGGCCGGGTTATCACAAAGAAAGAGTCTCCAACCTTCACTATACTATTATGGAAATTTCAATGCATATCTGAAGCATGAAACCAATTTTAATAGTTAGATGCATAAGTGAGCCATCTCCACTACAAAAAATTAGACTATATTGGTTCTTTGAAATGAACATGATCAAAATTGAAATCAAAATGGGAATCAAAATAAAAATTAGGAAATGGGAATCTCCTCTCCAATTCCTCTATTTGAGATTGACATAGAAAAATGCCATAGAAAGGAGTGCTCATTCCATTCTAATGCCTGGATCAACTAACTATATAATGGAATGGAATGAAACTTTTATCTATTTTCCTAAAATACTTAACTAGATCATATAAAATCCACATTAGAATACCTAAAGCATAATATAATATACATAAATAATATATTATATTAGTATATATTGCGATGTATTTACAATGTGTTAACAACTTATTCCTAGAAAAAATTCAGAATAAACAATGCTATAAAGTTGCCTAGAGCATGTTGTATGTTCAAAAATAACTCACATTCAAACATCTTGCAATTTTATTGTAAATCAAAAGACTTGTAATCAAACTAAAGCATAAATAGTTAAAACAACACATATCACTAACTAATCAAAACAAAAATGATGTTCAATTTGCAAATAATAGAAATAAGGATACCTATATTAAAATAACAAGAACTTAAATGAAGCCATCATTATGCCATCACAAAATCTTGCTTCACATTGTCATAGATAGTTAAAAATACAAATCAGTTGTTTCTTCTAATACCGAATGGTCTAGTAACTCTGCATTGATCTTGTGTTTCTTCTTAGCAACTGCAGCATCTAAACCAATTACCTTCACAAATATGCCGATCGCATTTCAATATAGGACCCAATAGTTAGCACAGCCTCCATGGTATATTCACCCAAGGAATTAGTGCTTTTTCTTTTCTTCTTTTTGCCAGACCCTAGCTTGGCCCAGCTGTCGGTTTTTGAGTGGGAAAAGGTAATGTCCAACATCATCTGGTCCAACTATTTAATCTACAGTCTCATTCAACTTCTTGTTATTCGCTTCTTTGTTCAACTCCTCAAGCACATTAGCAAGTGACTTGGTACCTTTCTAATAGACTGATCATTTTCCAAAAATTATACTGAGCTCTTCATAACAGGGGAGTTACTTGTTTCTAAACTGAGTTTCATCCTTGCAAGTTTGCAAAATATAAAATTAATAATACTGTAATTGTTTACATCCAGAAAATTAAAAAATAGAAAATCAGATTTTTTTTTTTTTACTTGTAAATATGTATCCTAAGCAAGCTTTTCAGCTGTCATACATTTCTTTGATTCATTCCAACCAAACCAACTCGCACTTCATGTAAAACAAGTCATAAAACAATGCTGAAGTTCTTGTAGGTCTTGCTTCTTGATTCAATTTGTGGTCTTCCTTTATGTCTGTATCCAGCCAACTTCATCTCCATTGCCTTCCGACACTTACATGTTGAAAAACCATTATTAGCCTTGAAACACCAGCGTTAGTTATCTCAAGAAGTGCTTCAGCAAGGCCTTGATCGTCCTCGCCTGTCTACGAGTGACATTCCTGTCAATTAGAAAACACTTTAAGTAATAACCAAAATTAAGGGCCTGTATAGCTTCTTCTATGGAATTAGGCTGAAAATCCTATAAGATTTATGGATTGTGCTGTCCAATTAATCATACATTGTATTAATCAAACACCATCCAGCCTAAATCGTATGGGAAGAAAAAAAATGGCTTCTATTCTATAGCCCAAAAGCTAGGATTTAGGCTATTTAGAAAATGGAAGCTAGATGGGCCAACAGATTTGATTACTATACGATTTTCAGTCTAATTAATCCTGCCAAATAGGCCTTAAAAAATAATTATATCAAATCATTATCATTGCTATAATTACAAAAGTTAGGTAAGACAAGGCCATATTAGGTAGATACAAATGAAACAACAATTACCATAAAAAAATCCATAGTCATTAATTAACATTGTTGAAAACTACAAAAATAAACTGAAAACCATGAAATAAAATCATACAAATAATTCCACAAAAAAAATTAATGTGAGCACAAGCACTTGGCCTTAGTTATCGCATGAACATTTCCAAAGAAATTAAATCAAAATAAATGTAAATAGGTTTTCTTAAGGTCTTACAACTCTATCTAGATTGACTGTATTGAACATTTTAAGGGCCAAATCATCTCTCCATGCATGCCATTTATCTAATAGCTCAATAATTATAACTGGATCAATATCAATTTCATTGAACGTTGGATTTTGTATTACTACCTCTTGGTCCAGTGTATCTGTATTTATCTCTCTTCTTATGAAGTTATGAAGAAGGTAACATGCCATAATATTGGATTTTGTATTCTGATTGGACAGATGAAGGACTCCTCAAAATTTCCTATTCTAGATTAAGTATACCAAGACATCTTTCTGTCACATTTCCAGTTGCTAAACGCTTCAAAATGAATAAATCCCAAACATTATTTGGTTTGTGTGCTTTCCTCCTAAAATTTAAATAATACCATTGCACTCTAAATGGGGCAAATCTGCAAGAAATCCTTGTCCATTCCCGCACCCACAAGATGGTAGTAACCCAGGTTCAAAACTAATTTGAGTAAGATAAACTTAAATTAGTAAAACAATTAAATGACCCAAACCAAATTTCATGTACTAAAGACATATGGGTGGAAGTCAGATCTTATCATATTGCAACCCCTGTATCTTGTTTTCCTTGCTAATTAATAGCATATTGAAGTACTCTACTATTGCCAGCCGAACCCTCCCAAACTAGTAAAACATAGGTGAATGGCAAATCTTGCAAACCAACTAGTAAGACATCAATGTCAATTTTATTTTTAGATATCTCATATCTAAGCTTGTCTCTCTTTTTTTTTTTTGATAGAATAAAAACATCATACCATTTTAGTATGAATACACCCTACAAAATTGGAAAATAAAATACCACAAAATGGAAAAAGAATAGATACAGAACAAATCTGCAAAGTATCGCCAAAGTATTCAGCCATGTAGGGAGCCATCCAATCCATAGCACTACTTGTCTTTTGATAGATATGAATAGCTCAGATTGCAATGCAACTCGAAGCTATCCCCCAAACATCAACTAATAAACGAGGCCCATCAACAAGTAGGGCCTACCTCAAAATCCATCCAATAATGATCGTCGAGTCTCCTTCGATATGAATACGATCAACTCTTAGGACAAATCTCATATGACTGATACTCTCCCATGTTCTCAACTCTGCTCCAAGAGCTAAGATGTCATAAATTTGTCTGCCACCAACAATAATAAACTTGGATCAAGGCCTCTAATTACAAACACTACACCTCCTCTACCATCTTTATCAATCATGGTGCCATCAAAATTTACCTTAAGATAGCTAGGGATGGAGGCTGTTAAGTAAAGAAGATCACCTGGGATGCAATTGATGCTGAGGAGTCCTAGGTGTCCTTAGCTATCATAGTTTCTCTAAATATAAGTGGGTGAATAACCTCAACCGCTAGAGAGTGTTCCCTCTCCACAACAAGTCTCAACAATTGGATATTACTCTCAAAGACCTTGGCATTTCTAGCCAGTCAGATATAATATGCAATATAAGCAGCCCGGATGCTTTAAGAGATAGTAGTAGCTTTACCATTGCAACTCTTTAAATAAGCAAGAAAAGTCTTGATCAGTGATATAGAACCAGGGTCTCTGATGGGAATGCCAAACATGCTCCACATCTGGATTGCTCTCGAGCACAAGAAAAGGACATGGGCAACATATCTTCTACATCAAGATAACAATCATAACTCGAGGAAATGCTCAAACCCCCCTTTACTAGCACATTTTGCAAAGAACCTGACCCCACATAACCTTCTAGAGGAAAAAAGAAACTCTTGGATGGACATTAAGTTTCTAGATTCAAGTACTATTGATCCTCTACATCAATGTCTCCATATAAAGGATATACAAATCCTTAGCCCTCACCCTGAAACTATACGTGGGCCTCCATACTTTCCTATCCAACACATCATGTCTAGGGATCGCTATAGATGGGATTAGCCACCTACTCCCCAAACAAATTGACAATAAGAGGGTCATTCCATCTCCTCTCACTAGATAAAATCAAATCATAAAACCTATGCCAATTGCAGCCTCTTGTTTGACCACGGTGGACCACTGAATCAATGGCATGTCAGATACACAAGCATCCACAAACACATCCGTATATTGGCCATCACCTATATAGACCATTTAATAAATGGCATTACAATTGGAAAGTAGACACATATCTTGAAGAAACCAGATCTAGGATTTCAAGGTTAGATCTTGAAACTTTTTCAAGATCAAACAGTGGAAGATTAAAATAAATCAAAATGTATCTTATAAAACTAGAGAATCCCTAGATCTAAGATCCTATTACATGATTATTACATGACATTAAATCAAAAATTAAAATATAAATAGCAAGAACTACATGTTGATCATATCAACATGTTTCTATACTACATCTAATGTATGTAAAATATAATAGATTAGATCTATTACCTTGTAAGTTAGACGTTCTAACTTTGCTGATCCAGATTTGAGGATGATGTTGCAAGCCGCACACGCATCCAGTCTCTAGGAGTCATCCACATGAGCTCACGAATCATGATCAGAAGTCCTGATCCAAGAAATCAGCATAGTATGCTAGTATTGTGCTGATCTTTCTTCAATGGTTGATCAGATGCCTCCTTCTTCTTGATTTGAACTCTTCAAAAGATGAGAAATAGGAGGAGTTTTAGATGTGAGACACTCCCAGAAAACTCATAGATGGAGGAAGGGAAGAGGTAAACACAGCAACCCTAGAAGAAGACCCTCTTCTTCTTCTCTTTGCTCTAACCCAGATACTTAGTCTTGTGTCTATTATATCTCCACACACCTACACTCTTTCTCCTTGATTTTCACATGCCCCAAAGGTCTCTCAGTGCTCTATAATTCATAAAAATTTCAAGAAGAAATTCAACTTAAATAAAGAGATATGAAGAGTCCTTGTCTAGGTCAAATACCTAGTCAAGGATTATCCAAACAAGGCAAGACAAGGGGTGCCCAACTCTTGGGTGTCTCCTGCTTCTTTTTCTGTCGTGGACCACCAGAAAAGGGTGCATATTATGTGCCATAAAAATCATGAAAATTTCAAAAAAAATCTGGATAAAATTAGTGCCATAAGGAAAGAGTTTTGGTTTCCTAAAACTCTATCTCATAGAATTTGAAATCCAAACTAATTCCTACTTTGACTTGATCCACAACCACATTCCATGTAAGAGAGAAAGAGTGGAAAGCTTTGGACATGCATGAAGGCCTGGGAGAGAAGGTTTTGTCGCACAAAATAAGAGAGAGTGGGCGTGGGGGGCTAAGGTGGCGCATGGTGGAATCCTAGTCTTACTAGGATTCAATCTATGACTTGTTCAGATTTGGTTTCTCAAACCAAATCAACCCAATTAAAATAGGTCTTAATATAATTAAAAATCTAATTTAATCAGATTAAACTAGATTTAAATCTGATTTAATTTTTTAATTAAATTAGAATTTAGGTTGATCCAAGTCCTATTTGAACTAGGACTAATTTTTTCTTGCACTTGACTTATCCAATAAACCAATTGGACTTGATCCAATCAAGCCCAAACCAAATATAATTAAATCATATTTAATTAAGCTTAATTTTAGCCCATTGGCTTAATCAAATTAAGTCAATTAGTAATCAAATTGCTAATCGATCCTCCTGCAACACTTGCACTAGGTTAAATGTCAGTCGTATTGATCGTTTAACCCTAGAATGATTCTTAATCGTTGATCAACCATCCGATCAGATCATGAACTCTAATGTGTGTGACCTCATAGATCCGAACCTAAGTCAGTAGTACAGAAATAAATTTTTATACCAATCGAAGTGACCATCTAGCAATGGTACTCGACGGTCGGATAGGTCGAATACGTAGAACAACATCCTTAGAACCCATGCGGATATAGTTTCCATATAATTTATCTTTTTGACCAAAATGCTCATAGGATACCTCAGAGTTTCATTGTCAACTCTGATCAGGTTGTTCACATTGTATTTCAAAATATCAAATCTATCTGATGGATTATCCTGGTCAAGATTTTGCTAAATTGAAATACAGTGACTTATTCTTCTCCAACTCTTAGAGTGGTCAATCCCATCTCGATCATACTTTGACTTCTCAAGTACTTGACTGTACCCAAAAGCCTTCCGTCACTGAATTAAAAATTCAGTTAGTCCAGTACCAAAGCACAGTGAGTTGCTTGCAAGTCACTAAGGCAATCTCAGGTCTAAGAGACACTTATATCTATATCCCATCAAAGATATTCTCGACATTAGAATGCTCTAGAGTTGGTCACGTTCCATGATGATGTATCCTTATATCTCACCTGTATGCCATACCAGTGTCTCCACACTTCTTGGTTAAGAGAACAACCAACCCATATGGCCTACAGTGATCTATGCTCGATAGAAGCTGTCGTCCTTATTAACAGCCTATCATTTGATCGTGAATAGTTTTAAGGACTAATCGATAAATCCTCTCTTTATCAAACCTAAATAGTCCTAAAGACTTCATCACAACAACGGAGTTCATTAGAAGATGAAAACTTGTGATGAAAATACCAAAAATATATTTTATTTATTAACAAATCAATTACAATACAAAGTTGCTCAACCGTCAACAGATTGACGATTTGCTTTTGGAACATATTTTTCAACAACTCCCACTTATCCTAAAGCCACTCGACATAGTATCTAATACTCATCTTCGACTTGTGGTTGTCGAACTCTTTTATTGTCAGGGCTTTAGTGAAGGGGTCAGTCAGGTTCTCCTTTTCATTGATTTTCTGAAGGTCGACATCACCTCGATCTACGATCTCTCAGACCAAGTGGAAGCGGTGCAAAATGTGCTTCATCCACTGGCGTGCTTTGGATTTTTTCATCTGAGCTATGGCACCAGTGCTGTCACAGTAGTGCAGGACTGAACCATCGAGGGAGGGTGCTATTCCGAGCTCGGTGATAAATTTTTTCAGCCACACAGCTTTCTTTGTGGCATCCAATGCTGCGATGTACTCCACCTCACAAATAGAGTCTGCCACAGTATGCTGCTTGAAACTCTTCCAGCAGATGGCTCCACCATTCAGAGTAAAGATATAACCCGACACGCTTCTGCTGTCATCATGGTCAGATTGAAAGCTGGAGTCTGTGAATCCCACAAGTTTCAGATCTGACTCGCCATAAACCAACCATTGGTCCTTAGTATTTCTCAAATACTTAAGGATGGCTTTAACCACTTTTCAGTGGTTTTCTCCAGAATCAGATTGATATCTACTCACTACTCCTAGTGAGTATGCCACATTTAGCCTTGTACATGTCATGACATACATGATAGATCCCACGATCGAAGCATATGGGACTCTACTCATATGCTCTCTCTCTTCAGGAGTTGTCAGATAATCCTTCTTAGAGAGAAAAATTTCATGGCCTATTGGTAGATAGTCCTTCTTGGAATTTTTTATGCTGAACCTCTTCAGCACAGTGTCTATGTACGTGGACTGAGATAACCCAAGCATCCTTTTAGATCAATCCCTATAGATCTTCATCCCTAAGATATAGGATGCTTCACGCAAGTCCTTCATGGAGAACTGCGATGACAACCAAACTTTTATTCCTTGTAGTGCAGGGATGTTATTTTCGATTAAGAGAATGTCATCCACGTACAAGATAAGGAATACGACAACTGGACTATTTGCCCATTTATAGATGCAGGGCTCTTCTTCGTTCTTAACGAAGCCATACATTTTGATCACCTTATCAAAACACATATTCTTTGCCCATTTATAGATGCAGGGCTCTTCTCCATTCTTAACGAAGCCATACGTTTTGATCACCTTATCAAAATACATGTTCCAACTCTGAGAAGCTTGCTTCAATGCATAAATGGATCTCTGAAGCTTGCACACCTTGGACTCATCTGTGGATGTAAACCCCTCAGGTTGTATCAAATACACCTCTTCGATCAGCTCTTCATTCAGAAAAGCTGTCTTTACATCCATCTGTCAGATCTCATAATCTAGATGGACAGCTATTGCAAGCATTATCCGAATGGATTTGAGTATTACCACAGGAGAGAATATCTCGTTATAGTCAATACCATAATGTTGATGATATCCTTTGGCAATCAGACGGGCTTTATAGGTCTCCACCTTTCCGTCTGTGCTCCTCTTCCTTTTGAAGATCCATTTATACCCAATGGGTTTAACCACTTCAGGTGGGTCAACCAATATCCATACATCGTTGACCTTCATGGAATCCATTTCAGATTTCATGACTTCAAGCCATTTTTTGGAATCAGATCTCTGCATTGCATTTATATAGGTGATCAGATCTTCATCGTTCTCATCGAGTTCGATGGGATCACCGTCCCAGATCAAGAAATCATAGTATCTGTCCGACTGACGCGGTACTCTACCGGATCGTCTTAATGGTGTAGGTATATTGGGCTCCATATCTGATCTAATCAAATCTGACTCAGATTCAGCTATTGGTGTCGGTCCTTCTACCTGTTGAACTTCATCAAGTTCAACCTTAAAGGCAACGGTTCCTTCACTAAGGAACTCCTTTTCTAAAAAAGTTATCTTAAGGCTGACGAACACCTTTTGTTCATCAGCATGGTAGAAAAAATATCCTTTCATCTCTTTGGGGTACCCTATGAATGTGCATTTGTCAGACCTAGATCCAAGTTTATCTGTAACTAACCGTTTGACATAGGTCGGGCACCCCCAGACCCTAAGGTGTGAAAGTGCTGGCTTACGCTCTATCCATATCTTATATGGAGTCTTAATTATAGACTTACTTGAAATCTTATTTAACAGATAACAGACCGATTCGAGTGCATATCCCCAGAAAGATATCGGCAAGCTGGCAAAATCCATCATAGATCGGATCATATCTAACAGAGTCTGATTTCTCTTTTCAAACACACCATTATGCTATGGTATTCCTGGAGGAGTCCTTTGGGAGAGAATCTTATTCTCTCCTAAATATATGAGAAACTTACCAGAAAGGTATTCTCCTCCTCGATCAGACCGAAGAGTTTTAATACTCTTCCTAGTTTATTTTTCTACTTCACTTTGGAATCGTTTGAACATTTCAAATGAATCCGATTTATGTTTCATCAGATAGACATATCCATATCTGGATAGATCATCCGTAAAAGTGATGAAGTAGAAATATCCACCTCTAGCATTTTGTTCATGGGCCCGCATACATCAGTATGTACTAGGCCCAAGAGCTCAGTAGTTCTCTCACCTTTTTCAGTAAAAGGTGACTTGATCATTCTACCAAGAAGACAGGACTCACAGATTGAAAGTGATTCACAATCACTGACTTCGAGGATTTTCTTTTGAGTCAAACTGTTTATCCTAAAAGCCATAAAATTCATGAAAATTTCAAAAAAAATCTGGATAAAATCAGTGCCATAAGGAAAGAATTTTGGTTTCCTAAAACTCTATCTCATAGAATTTAAAATTCAAACTAATTCTTACTTTGACTTGATCCACAACCACATTCCATGTAAGAGAGAAAGAGTGAAAAGCTCTGGGCATGTGTGAAGGCCTGGGAGAGAAGATTTTGTCACATAAAATAAGAGAGAGTGGACGTGGGGGGCTAAGGTGGCGCAAGGTGGAATCCTAGTCTTACTAGGATTCAATCTATTTTGTGCAACAACTCTCTCTTATTTTGTGCGACACCTTAGCCCCCCACGCCCACTCTCTCTTATTTTGTGTGACAAAATTTTCTCTCTCAGGCCTTCATGCACATCCAAAGCTTTCCACTCTTTCTCTCTTACATAGAATGTGGTTGTGGACCAAGTCAAAGTAGGAATTAGTTTGGATTTCAAATTCTATGAGATAGAATTTTAGGAAATCAAAACTCTTTCCTTATGGCACTGATTATACCCGAATTTTTTTTGAGATTTTTATAGCTTTTATGGCACATATTGTGTGCCATTTGTTGGTGGTCTATGATAGAAAAAGAAGAAGGGGGTTCCCAAGAGTTGGGCACCACTTGTCTTGCCCTGTTTGAATTTTTCTTGACTAGGTATTTGACCTAGACAAGGATTCTTCATATCTTATTATTTAAGTTGAATTTCTTTTTAAACTTTTTATAGATTATAGAGCATTGAGAGACCTTTGGGGTGTGTGAAAATCAGAGAGAAAGAATGTTGGGGCATGGAGATATAATAGATACAAAATTAAGTGTCTAGGTGAGAGCAAAGAGAAGAAAAAGAGGGTCTTCTTCTAGAATTGCTGAGCTCACCCTTTCCTTCCTCCATCTATGAGTTTTCTGAGAGTGCCTCATATTTAAAACTTCTTCTCCTACTTCTCATCTTTGGAAGAGTCCAAATCAAGAAGAAAGAGGCATCTGATCGACCATCGAAGAAGGATCAGCACAGTACTAGCATACTGTGCTGATTTTCTGGACCAGAACTTCTGATCGTGATTCATGGGCTCATGTGGACGACTTCTAGAGGCCAGACGCATGTGTGGCTTGTAATATCATTCTCAAGCCCGGACCAGCAAAGTTAGAACGTCTAACTTGTAAGGTAATATATCTGATCTATTATATTTTACATACATTAGATGTAGTATAGAAACATGTTGATATGATCAACAAGTAGTTTTTGCTCTTTATATTTTAATTTTTGATTTAATACCATATAATAATCATGTAATAGAATCTTAGATCTAGGGATTCTCTAGTTTTATAAGATAAATTTTGATTTATTTTAGTCTTCCGCTGCTTGATCTTGAAAAAGTTTCAAGATCTAAACCTAAAACCCTAGATCTGGTTTCTTCACTTTTTTCTTCCTTTCTTGTCCACCTCTTGGACTAGATCTAAGAAAGATAGAGGAAAATCATCCATCTCATGGACCAAAGTATAGAGATTTGTGGTGCTCCTAAGCCTTGAGAGCTCATGAGTGGAGTCAGGGTGTTGGCTTCAGGAGTCTAGGATCGAGTTGGGTCCTAGGGCTAGGACAAGATTAGTTCTAGGATGGAGGGTGTGCATAGCTCTTCACGGGCTCGAAGTTCAGGCAGCAAGGACTTTGAGGGACTTGATTTGAGCTTTGGATATCTAAAGATATAAGGTGGATTGAGATACCAAGGAAGGGCAAAAGACCATGGTGGAAGAGTAATTTCAGGGCATTGGGTCAACTCAGTCTAGAAATGGGTTGATCAAGTCATAAGGTATACCAGAGAGAGAGACATATCAGTATTTTGGCATGGCATGAAAAATAGGTTGACTCAATGCCAGACTAAGCTGACTCAATCTGGATGGGTCGGCTTAGTCCCAACTGAGTCGACTAACTGTGAAAACAGGCAAAGAGTACACTTTTGAAAGTTTGCAGATGGTAGTAGACTTAGTCGACTCAGTCCAGAAATGAGTTGATTAAGTGGCATACTAAGCTGACTTAATTTCAACTGAGCCGACCCAGTTCGCAGGCTAAAGTTGCATGGGGTTTCTATTTTGATCTGGGATTAGATTTTGATCCTAGGCTTAGGACCTTGGTTTGTGAGGTCCTAAGGTGACTTACTTAGTGTTTGGACTAGGAAAAAGTCTATGGGGTACATTGGATTAGTCTAGGAAGTTTTTTGGGCTCAGATCGTTGAACCCATTGTATTTGGCATATATACAGGTCTTGTAATATCAAGAAATTGTAATGGAATTCAATTGAGCTTTTTCTCTTAAAAAATCTAGCCTCCTTCTCTCCCTCTCTCCCTCTCTCCCTCTCTCCCTCTCTCTCTCGTTCCTAGTCTTCACCTAGGGTTCCACATTAGAGGAATCCATCATCCAATCAGGCTTCTGCATATCTTTATTCTCTCTTCTCTGAATTACTAGTTTAACATCCATATCCATGCAAGATATCAATCCACCACTGGTATTGGAGAGATACCAGGTTCCTAACAGTTGGTATCAGAGCATGGTTGAGCATAGAGGAGGAAGAAGAAAAGATCAAGGAATTATCGACAGCAGAGATCAACAAGAAGATTTCAGATCTAGGGTTTTCTCTGGGCTTTGTAAGAAAGAAAGTAATCTGGGGGCTGCTGTCCACCATCCCTACATCAGGCATTTTTCAGATCCATCTGGTTTGCTGTTTGTTGATCGGGGTTGATCATGGGGGGCAGTGGGGTGAAGATAGGGTTTGAGAAATTTGATAGGACAGAAAGTTTCATCATATAAAAGGTGAGGATGGAGGATCTATTGGTATAGATAGGATTAGACTCGACCTTAGAGGATAGGCCAGAGGAAATGACAGACATGCAGTAGGTGTCCTTAGAGAAAAGGGCATGTGCAACAATCAGGGATTGTCTGACGGATGATGTGCTATATGGCATATTGGAGGAGAGTTCATCCCAAAGTTTGTGGCCGAGGTTACATCAATTGTACATGGAGAAAAACATGTGCAACAAGCTGATGCTGAAGAAGTAATTGTACAGCCTTCGGATGCAGGAGGGTGCAGATATTGCGGATCATAATTAGCAATTCGATCGGATGAGCATGGATTCGCTCAACATTGGGATAAATTTAGAAGATGAAGATAAGAGTTTGCTGCTATTATATTCACTATCTAGGAGCTTCAATCTATTGATGATGATGCTGCTATACAGAAAGGAGACACTGGTGTATGAGGAGATCATCTCAGTTCTCAGGTCCAACAAGTAGCGGGAGCGGATGATGAAGAGGGAGGTCTTCTCGAAGGGTCTTGCAGTGTCAGAGCATCCTAAAAAAGAGAAAAAAAGGATGGATAGGTGGGGTGAGGATAGCCTCTGTAAGGTAGCAGCATGGAGGCTAAAAAGTGCTATGAGAGTGGTGTAGTGGGACATTTTAAGTGGGAGTGTCCACTTAGGAAGAAAGGAGAAAGGAAAAGTTTTGAGGATTCTATTGGATCAGTCACTGAGTTGGAAGAGTCGGATAAGCTCTTAATGGTCTGGGAGGAGCCCGTGGGATGCGGTATATCTCGGATGGCTTCGAAAGGGTTCACAGAGTATGGAGGCTTTGAAGGGGCAGCGATGGTGTTCGAGGCGTAGCAGTAGGCTCAGCAAGGCAGCACTAGTAGTGGTTGGCCTTGGGTGACTTGGGGATAGAGTCGGGATCATCTGCAGTGTCAGGTGGACTTCAATTTCAGGTGGAGCATTAGGCAGAGGTGGTTTCACAGGTGGAGGCTAATGTGACACATATTCAGAGTGAAAGGATGCAGGAGGATCGACATTCCAGCACCAACGTCAGGGCTGCACTAAGCCAGATGGAACAGAGTATGCAGGAGGAGCTATGTGGCTCTGAAGAGACTATGTCAGGTGGAGCATCGGTTGCAGTGAGTGCCGGTCTAGGAGCACTGCAGTTTCTCTAGGGAGGAAGTCCAAGATTAGTGATGTGGCTGTCAGGTAGAAAGGGGTCTATAATCTCCAAAGTGGTGCACAGAAGCAAGCCAAGATCTTTAGCTATGGAAGCGATCATCCCAAAAGCCTCCAAAGGAGCTCGGCAGCTAAGGAGGAATGGCGGAGGCAATGGTTGCACAAGGGGCAGTCAGGGTGCACATCAATAGTGGATTCATGCAGGAGGACGTCGCCAAGTGTGCCAAGGCTTGAGCACACTAAGGTGGAGATTGTAGAGATTTGTGGTTCTCTCAAGCATTGAGAGCTCACGGGTGGATTCAAGGTGTTGGCTTCGGGAGTCTAGGTTCGGGTTGGGTTATAGGGCTAGGACAGGATTAGTCCTAGAGTGGAGGATGCGCATAGCTCTTCACGGGCTTGAAGTTTAGGCAGCAAGAACTTCGAAGAGCTTGATTTGAGCTCTGGATACCTAGGGACATAAGGTGAAGCAAGATACCAAGGAAGGGCGTCTGAAGATTGTGGTGGAAGAGCAGTTTCAGGGCATTGGGTCGACTCAATTTGGAAATGGATCGACCAAGTTGCAGGGCATGCCAAAGAGAGAGAGGCATATCGACATTTTGGTATGGCATAAAAAATGGGTTGACTTAGTGCCAAACTTAGCCAACTAAGTCTGGACGGGTTGGCTCAATCCCGGCTGAGCCAACTAACTGTGAGAACAGACAGAGAGTGCATCTTCGAGAGTTTGCCAGTGGCAGCAAACTTAGTCGACTTAGTCCAAGAATGAGTCGACTAAGTGGCATATTGAGCCGACTCAGTTTCAACTAAGCCGACCCAGTTCGCAAGCTGAAGTTGCACAGGATTTCTGTTTTGGTCTAGGGTCAAATTTTGATCCTAGGGCTTAGGGCCAGGTTTGTGAGGTCCTAAGGTGACTAACTCAGGGTTTGGACTCGAAAAAAGTCAATGGAATACATTGGGTTAGTCTAGGGAGTTTTTTGAGCTCGAATCATTAAACACATTATATTTGGTATATATATAGGTCTTGTAATACTAAGGAATTGTAATGAAATTCAATTGAGCTTTTTCTCCTGAAAAACTTAGCCTCCTTCTCTCGCTCTCTCTCTCTCTCTCTCATTTCTAGTCTCCACCTAGGGTCCCATGCCAGGGGAATCCATCATCCAATCAGGCTTCCATGTATCTTTGCTCTCCCTTCTCCGGATTGCTAGTTTAACATTCAGATCCATGCAAGATATCGATCCGCCGCTGGTATCGAAGAGATATTATGTTCCTAATACAAAGAAATCAGATCAAATTTGATTTAATCATATCCAACTCTTAGACATCTTTAGTAGAGAGGAAGTGGCTAAAATCAGATCAAATCTGATTTTAATCATGTCCAACTTTTGGACATCGTTGGGAGAATTTATGTGTCCATCTCATGGACCAAGTAGGACAGAAAAAATCAGATCAAATCTGATTTTAATATCCAACTCTTGAACATATTTGGGAGAGAGGAAGAAGAAGATATATCCAACCTTTAGACACAAGAGAGAGAGGGAGAGTTACCTTCAACAACCAACAACTTGGTTGTAAGAAAGAAAAGATTGGAAGAGGAGGCATCCCATCTTCATGTTAAACTCCCTTTCCATGCGCCATAACCACTTCGGCATCCCTCATCTCACACCCTCTCCTTTTGTGGCATCAAAAACTCTTATTCTTGTCCATATGAAGCCGCCCACAAGTTCCCTCTATTTATACTACAGGGATTAGGGTTAGTTAGGGCTTTGGATAGAGTTGGAATAGTTTAGAACTCCCTTTTCTTAGTTGCCGCCCATACCTCCTGGAAACTAGGTGCCTCCTACTATTTCTCCGCACACAAAAATATGTCACGGTGATTTCATAGGTGAGAACATCATATGGGGCATGAGACTAGGGAAGAGTCCTTCTATGAGTGAAATACCTATTTGGTTTGGTTTGAATCCAATATGATTTGGGTTTCTAAATAAGTCAAGACTCAATTGAATCCCAAACCATTTTGGATTTATGAAACCAATCTGATTCAAACTTGAACCAAATCTAATCAAATTAAATCTAAATTTAATTTGACTTGAACTCAACCCAATTATTTGATCAAATCAAATAATCTAGCAACATTTGCAATTAAGTCCTCCTATAACTTACTAACTCTTAGTAAGTTCTTATGTAATTTTTATATTTAAGTTCATTCATCAATCAAATTGATAATTGAGACCACTTACAATTTATAATTTGAAATCATGATTTAACAATCTGATTAGTCAAAACCTCTTTATGTGTGACCCTATAGGTTCTATTATGTTTGGTAGTGAGAAATATTTTGATCTCCATCAAAATATCATTAAAACTCCTTTTAATGGATTAGAACAATTTCAACTCCCCAATCAAAAATTATTAACCATCAAAATAATTTTCATTGATCCCATAATCCACTAGTGACGCCTAACAATATATAGTGGCAACCCAGCAGAACAGAAGGATGAACCTTTAGGTATAGTTATCTTATGATTTAGTTTCTCTATCATAAGTCTCGATAAGATGGAGGTCATGAAAAATTTATCAAACTCCATCATCTATCATATATAAGATTTATTCAACTTGAGTTCATTTATGAAATCTAATGAAAACTCTTTTCCAACATTTATACTATCTTGGCCAAGATCTTCTGAACTCAATCTCATAAATCACATAAGACTACTCTTTTACTACTAAGATCGATAGATTCCATCTATGTGCACACCCTATTTCTACAATGAACCTACTGTAGCCAACATATATCTCAGAATTTTATATGGCTAGGAGATCGATTTATGATGCAGTCAAACTACAGAACCTCATTATGAACAGTCGAGGCACTACAGGTCTAAGAACCACTCATGCAACTATAGCATCGAGAATGTCACTGATAAGTGAGTAGACATTCAAGTGACTTTTCGTATTGATCATGCTCGATATCTTTGTTCTCTAATAAATACCTACACTCTCACTCCAGTGTCTCCACACTGTAGACTTAAGACTCGTCTATCCTAAGAAAAGTAATCCATGCATTAATCTTACCAGATCAATTACCGTCTCCATGATGATCCTTCGATCGAGAGTAATTTGAGAATTAATCATCAATAATACATATCTCAAATTTTTAACACTTAAGAATATGTGTCATCATCTTATTAATTTTTTGGATGATTCATGGACACATATACTACATGAATAAAATTAATTATCCTAATTAATTAAGTCAAGTATAAAAATTATGTCCTAGAAAGAATTAATGTGTCAGCCTGTTTGACTTCTAGGACATACATCTAACAATCTCCTACTAACACTAAAGCCAATCTCCTATGAACCTAAGCTCCATCTTCTCAAGATGTGCTTAAGTCTTGACTGGCTATATTATTTAGTCAGTAGGCCCACCACATCTCCATGGAGTCTACTCTGATCTTTGAAGTCTTGCTGATCGCTGTCGTAAGTGGTCAAGAATAAAAATCAACTCAAACTATATAGATAGGGTGAGTCAGGATCGTTTTCACAGGATTTAGGATAACTATCTTTTTTTAAAAAAAAATAAAAAAAAATTGATTGTAGAAGGATTGAAAAAAAATAGAATAGTAAGAATTAAATTAAAAGTATAAATTAATTTATAAAAAAAATAAGTCAAAAAATAACCCAAAAATTTTGAATCCACCATTCAAATTAGATTTATTTTTTTTATTTTACAATATTAATTCTTGTGATTGGGATATGAGTATAGCTTATCTCTAAGGGGTATGAACTTTTATCAGTAGATTATCGCTCATCCTATCAGAATATAAACTATCTAAATTCAATTATATGATATAAAATTTAATCTAACATACCATGATCTATCTCTCCTAAGTATGGACCGTATCCACGGATCACGGTATGTCAGTAGAAGATATAGGTCGTGTAGGCTAGATCAATACCTCAAAAAAATAAAAAGATATGAAATAAAAATATAATTTTATTGCATGAAAATTAAATACAAGAAAAAAATAAAAACTCATTTACAGGCTTCATCGTATATCTGGATTGAAGAGATTTAGTCATGCATCAAGATCTTTTGCTCCATATTCATCCTTTCTCTTGGATCTCTAAATCTCTCTTATTTTTTTCTCTAATTTTTTCTTATTTTTTCACTGATTTATTCTCCTCTCTACTCTTATTCCCGAATCTCCTATTTATAGATGAATTTTTTATCTTTTTCTGATAGCAAAAGGAGTCCTAAAACCCTTAGAAATCATATGATAACCTTATCTAATTTTTTTGGCCATCGGATTGCATTTGGATCGTCCAAATCTTATCAAAAAAATGCTGTTTTAAATCCTTCTTACAGTCAGAAGTGTTCTCAACCATCTGATCATGCTTCTGATTGAATTTTAGCCATTGATCAGCACTTAAAACTTTTTATTCACAATCGGGGATGATAATAGCCGTTGGATCGAGTTTTAGATGGAATTTCGACCGTTCGATCATGCCCAGAAATCCTACTTTCAACTGGTAACGAATGTGGGCTATCGAATCTAGTTCTGAATTGATATCAACCATCAGATCATGCAAAAAAACTTTCATCGCCCATGAGCCACACCAAAACACTGCAAAACTATTCTCATGGGCCGTGCCATCGCTTCTGTGGATCGAGCGACCAGTCCACTATGCACCAAATATAATAAAAATTATTTTTTAGGGTATTTTACTTGATTTTTTGCTTAATTTTTGCTTAAAAAATTAAAAAAATATGCATTAAATTTTTCATTAATTTTTTATTATTTTGATACTTAAATTGCTCAATTAAATCAATATCTATTTTTTATAAATATGCTCTAATTTTATATTTTTTTAAAATTATCTATTTTTATAAGAAAATCTAATTTATTTATGAAATTAGGTTTTTAAGAAGATATTAGCACCATAAATTATCAAAAATATCTAAAATAAATATAAAAATATATCACTTATCATATCCTCCAACTTGAACTTTACTCATCCTCGAGTAAAGAAAGAATTTAGAATTAAGTATCGTTTAACTTAAAGTTTCGAATTAAACTGACCAATTTTTAAATGGACCACTGATGTTCAGTAGAGTGTGAGTGAGGTATGTCATTGGAGTATTAATACTAATCAATGTGGGAGTTAAGCCAAAAATATTAAATCTTTTTTAAGCTTTTCTAAATTATCTCTACCTTTATCTTCAAATCATTAACCTTCATATGGACAAGTATATTGTTACTTCCATCTTTCATTTATTATAAAAAAATATCTTTATATTGCCCATATTTTGAGGTGAACCACAATGCTTACTTAGGTGAAGAGATCTAGTTACTCGGTGGGAGACTAATGTTTAGTCTTTATTTTTTTTATTTTTTATTTTTTTTTAACATTATAATGCTATTGAGTGTCTTAACCCTTTAAGCTTTTTGTTTGACCCATATAGCAAGTTTTCAGCTAATAACTCCCAAACCAGATGGCTTTAGGGCACTAGGTATAGAATACCTCTCGAATCTACTTGCTTGAATTAAACACGCTATGAGTTAAAACTAGCTTTACAACAAAGCTTCTTTGCCCTTCATACCTTTTAACGTGAAACTCAATGCTTGCTTAGGCAAAGAGGCTTGGTTACTCAGCATGAAGTACTTAAAATTTTTTTTTCATATTTATATATATATATGAAGAAATATATAGTTATCCTACACAAGTCTATAGAAAGTAAACTCTTCTTCGATGCTGGTAGAAAAATTTAAAAATACTCAAAGAAAATTATTTAAGTTCTAAACTTAACTCTTTATTGAGTTTTCTTAATATTTGATCCCTCGATATCTCACAAACTCTCTAATCTATACATCAATTTTTTTAAAAAAATTCTTGGTTTAACTTAATTTTTAAGTATAATCAGGTACTTAAATGCTAAATACTTAACTTACTTGAGGACTTAAAAATTTTTTATTCTCTCCCCCCAACTTAATCAACATTGTCTTCAATGGAGTAGAAAAATGAAAGGGTGCATAAAAAAAGAAATAAAATGAGAGATATCACCTAATCCAGAAGTTTTTTCAAAAATGGTTCTCCCCCGAACTTAGCCAATATTGTCCTCAAATTTCTTCAAAAGATACGAAGCAAGACTCGGTTAACCTAAATAAAATACAAAAGATATCAAAAAGCAGAAGCTAAAACTGGGTTACCTCTCAGAGAGTGCTAAGTTTATCATCTTCAGCCAGACCACATTTATTGATAGGTGCTTCCATACAGAGCGATCTTTTATTTCTAAAAAAAATGAAGATCAGTTAAAATAAAGTAAAAAAAAATTGGGTTGCCTCCTAAAAAGTGCTAAGTTTCAAGTCTTCAGCTGGACCATACTAATTCTACCTCACTTACCCCATATCAAATATTAGATTGACAAATTCAAGTGGGTAAGGTGGGTGAGGTGAATCAAGCAGGACATTAACCTCCCGAACTTGAATTTCTTCAATTGGTTCGTTCAGAAAATTCATCCTTATAAGTGATTCGATAGATGGTTGTCATTATGGATGAACTCTCTAATCACTAGATGGAGAAATTTTATAAGCTATTTTAAATTTTTGATCTGGTCAGAGATTACAGTCAAAATCTTCTTCCCTTAGGTCAATGGTCTCATAGATCTCATCTTGGATCAAGTTTACATCAACGAGCTAATCCCTTTTGTTTTCAAGATTGATAATATTAAGATCAATGGTCATGTTTCCAAATAAGAGCTTCATGAGTCCATTGTGATAATTGATTAGGATATTGGTGGTTGCTAAGAATGATCTTCCTAAGATTACTAGGATGTGACCTTTTGGATTAGACACTGGTTTAGTCTGAAGGATCACAAAATCCATAGGGTAAATAAAATTGTCGATCTTGATTAACACATCCTCCACAACTCCTTTGGAGATCCTCACTGATCGATCTGTCAATTGCAATATGATTTCTATAGGCTTTAATTCTCCTATCCCCAATTTTTTATAGATCGAATAAGGTAAGATGTTCATACTAGCCCCTAAGTCTAATAAGACTCTATCAATGATGGTTTTCCCAATGACACAAGAGATTATCAGAGATCTTGGATCTTTATACTTAACAGGCATGTGGCTCGACAGATATGAGCTCACACTGACCGTCAAGAAGGTCTTTTCGAAAATGTTGGTGGTCTTCTTCTTTATGCATAGGTCTTTGAGAAATTTGGCATATGTGAAAACTTGTTGGATTATGTCTAGTAGAGGGATATTTACTTTTACTTATTTAAATATCTCTAAGATTTGATCTATATGGGCTGAATGTCTATTGGACCTAAGTCTATTTGGAAAAAGAGCTACAGGATTGGTGGGTGATGTCTTGACTTGCTTAAATCCTGAGATAGATTCTGCAAGTGGTTTGGGTGTTTCATTAATCTCTGTTGACTCCTTAGACTTATCTGGCTCCTTAGACTCGATCTGATCAGTCATTTGCTCATGAGATGGTTTAGACAATGGGTCATCTTGATCTTCAGGTGTACCGACATAGTTGTCTACTTATTTTTCAAATTTTAAAGTATGAATTACATTTAATTGATTGATCTGGGCTCTTTGTTGTAGTCTTTGATTGTTCTAGATCCTAGGATTAGCCTCAGGTTGACTTGGTAGTTTATCTTTTTCTCTTTCACTCACAATCATGGCTAATTGACCTAACTACATCTCTAAATGAGTAATAGCCTAGGTGTTGAAAGTTAAAAGCTGGCCCGTGATCTGCATGAAGTTGTTTAGTGTAATGTTAGTGCTAGCAGTAGATTTTGCTAGAATTTTTAAACTCTTTTCTAGCGAGTTAAGTCTTTGATCATTGCTGAAATCTGGTGGGTTATTTGATGATTGAGTGAATCTGGGATTGGACTGAGTGAAGATAGGTCTATTTGAGTTTGACCCTTGTGACTAAAAAAAATTGAGATGATTCCTCCATCCTGAATTGTATGTTGGCGCGTAGGGGTCATTTGTAGGTTTTTGATAGGCTGCGCTCACCTGTGCTACTTTGTTCTCGGTTGGACCCATCAAGAAAGGATATCCTTCCATTGTGTAGTCTATGGCATTACACCCATTGCAAGTGGATGTTGCAACTTGGTTCACTTGGGTGTGTTTCTTGAGTTCTAGGGCCTCCATCCTACAAATCAAAGATGCAAATTTAGCCTCTTCAGCTAAAGAAGGTTGAACTTGATATACACCCCCTCTTGAAGGTGTGAGTCTATCGGGTTCCCTAGTAATCTCTCATTGTAGACTTTTTTCTGCTAGGTCCTCTAGAAATTGTCAGGCTTCTATAGGCTCTTTGTTCATGAATTAACCCTGACACATTGATTCTAACATGGTTCTAGAGTTTGGATCTAGTCTTTCATAAATGATTTGACACAACCTCTAAGTTTCTATTCTATAGTGTGGGCATAGACTCAAAAGATTCTTAAAATGATTAAAGCACTTCCAAAAAGACTCACCGAGTAATTGATAAAATTGACTAATTTCATTCCTAAATTTGGCAGTCTTATGGTGTGAAAAAATTTTTTTCAGTAATACTTTAACAAAACCCTCCCATGATGCTATGAATTGGTTAGGAAGACTGTATAACCACTTTTTGGCACTATCCTTGAGGGCAAAGTTGATCAATCTAAGTTTTACAACATCCTCAGTGAGTTGTTGGAGCCACATTATGGTGCATACTTCCTCAAATTCTCTCATAAAAATATATGCATCCTTGATTCTGATGAATTTGGGAAGCATGTTTATAATCTGAGGTTTAATCTTAAAATTGACATCAATTTGTGGCAGTCGGATACATGAGGGTTGGTCTGACCCAATTGAATAGCAAAAATCTTTAAGGATCTGAGGTTCATGTTCGGGTTCACTCATGGTAGGCTTAAGGTTTACTGGACTCGATATAAAGTTTGGATCTATTCTCACTAATCGATCAGATATCCTTGTCCAAGAAGAAATTTGAGAATTTTTAGTTATTTTTATAATTTTTTTTTAAAAAAAAGAGGAAAGAGAGATAGATGAGAAAAAAATTCCAAAGATGGAAGCCTAAGGAGTCCTAAATCTAGAGACGATAGCGAAGAGTATTTTAATTAGGGTTAATATTTGTAGATTAGTAATCAAGTTATGCAGTCAATCTTAGCTAAAGGTAATCCTAGATCTAGACAGCTCCTAACTGTCAAGGTTGCTTTTGAGCACTCTAGATAAAAGACTAGCCACTCAACTTGTTAGATGTGTGCCCTAGATGCCAGATTGGCTGACATATTCCTGTACAAATCTAAGGATAAATTTATAATTTTGACTATAAATCAATAAATGGGTTATTCTTCTATCACATTGTGTATATTGTGTCTGTGATACATCCTTTGAGTTAGTAGGAATGTCAATTCATATTTTCAAGAGTTGAAAATTTAAGGCATGAATTTACAAAAGTAACTCATAAACAGCTCCTGACCATAGGATCATCGTGAGGATGGTAATCAATCCGGAAGGTTGGTGTACGATCACTTCCTTAGGATAGATGTGTCTTGAGTCGACGGTGTGGAGACACTAGAGCGAGAGTACAAGTATTCATTGAGAATGAGAGTACTGAGCGTGACCATATCGAGCAGTCATAAGAAAGTCTACCTTCTCATCGATGACTAGCTCGATGCTACAGTTGTGTGTCTAGTTCTTTGACCTGAGGTGCATCGACAGTTCACCTTGAGTGTGTTATAGTTTGACTACACCATAAATTGGTCTTCTAGCCATTCGGAACCCTAAGGTGTATGTTGGCTGTAGCATATTCATTGTAGGAACTAGGTCGCACCAAGATGGGATCTATCAACCTTAGTAGATGAGAGGAGTAGTCCTATGATGATCAAAAGATCGAGTCCTTAAGCCCATGGCCATGGCAGAGTGAAATAATGAAAAAGGAGTTTTCCATTGAGGTTTCACATCAGACTCGGATCGATCGATTGATTCATATGACTGATGTTGGGTTTGACGAGTTCACCTTAACCCAAATTCAGTCGGAACTCATGATAGAGGAACTCAATCACACAGGTAGCTGCATCGAGAGGTTTATCTTCAGTTCTGATGGGTTGCCACCACATACTGCTATGTGTCACTGGTGGATTTTGGAAGCAATTAGAATGATATTAATGATCGATCATTCTAATTGTCTGAATCAGAAGAGTTATGATCCATCGAAATGAGTTTCGATGATGTCGATGGTGAGATCATGACATGTCTCATTACCATACGAAATTGAACCTAACTGGGTCACACAAACAAGGGTTAGGGTCTGGATATCATCAATTGGGCTAACCCAATTGATTTGGATTAGATCCAATTAGGTTCAAAAAAATCTTGCTAGCACTCGATTGAACCTAACTTTCTCCTCGTATAATCTTTTCTGTCTCTACTGAGCCAAATGTGATTTGACTCATCCAAAAAATTTTGAGAAGATTTCTCTTAGTCTAAATGAAGCTTGTCCAGCTCAGAAAAGGCTTGTCTTAATTCATGAGATAAATTTAAGACAAGCACCTGCTAATTCCTGTCACCTGCCAATTTCATTTTAGGACATCTGTCAAATGTTGACATATGGGTCTTAAACTGAAGAGAGCTCATTAGAGAATTTTTGTGGGGTGTCTACATACCTAAACCACATCAAATTGGGTGCCATAATCAGATTATGGTGTGAGCCCAATTGGATTAAAGTGGGCACCCCAAATGGATAAGAATGAAAGAGTCCTGATAAACATGGACTCTTTGGCGCCACCTTGCCTGTGCTTATCCAAAGTTGGTGCCAACATAGGAGAGAGGGTGGGGGTTCTTATCTGATGTGATCAGATGATATCACTTCATCAATTAAAATTTTTTCCAAAATTTATTAGAATTTTTTAATTGGTCGAATGATGTGGCACTGCGCAGCATACAGGGTCTATAAAATCCCTGTCTGCGCCTTGGGTTTAAAAAAGTTTCTGCTCAATACCCAGCCAAAATGAGAATCCTCTCCTCTTCTCCACATCCTCCCTACTCTTCTATCTCCCCTCTTCACATCCAAGGAGTTGGACATTCATCTGGTGCAAGAAAAAGGCGTGGTGACGCCTGGAACAGAAGGCTGCAGGACATCTTCGACAGGCTGCTGCTCCAACTTTAGAAGGAGTTTTGAAGCACTTCCAAATCAGATAGAGATTTAATTTTTAGAGCATAGATTCATGAGGAGAAGGCATTCTAGGTCCTGCCTGAGTGGATACCGATAGAAGCCAGGCACTTGCGTGGATACATCAGAACCTCGGGCTGTACAGAGATCATCTACAGGGTAATCAGATTACCCTTGAGGTATGTCTATACTTCTCATACTTTTAGATTTAATTTTAGTTTTTAAATATCAAATAATAAAATTAGATCTAATAGATATTAGATCTAAAATAGCATAGGATAAAATTTTTAAATTATTTCATCCCAGATTTGATGAAATCTGAAAGATCCTACAAAGGAAAAAGGCAGTTTTTCCTTCAACTAATATCAGAGCCAGGTTTTTGGCTCTATTTCAGATCTAATTTATATCTAATTTTTTATATTTATTTATTTAATATTTAAAAGATTTTAGATATTACATCAGATGTGATAATATCTAAAATTAAAATATTTAAAATTAAATCTAAGAAGATCTAACATGCATGAGATGCATAACTAGACTAGGATTAGTTGAATCCATGAACAGTCTTAAGTTTTATATTTTAATGAGATTAAAATATAAATTAAATCTAATTTATTTTTTATTTTTTTGATATTATAAGTATTATAATCAGATCAAAAAATAAAAAATAAAATTTTAATTTTTTCATAAAATTGATCTGTTGCATGCCTAAACTAGTTGTAGAATTGTTCTAGTAACTTGTCTAGAACAGTTTTTATTTTCAATAGTTCAATTTAAATTCTATTTTTTAGATATTATATGTGATGTATCAAGATCTGAAAGTATGTTAATTAGATCGATTTTTGATACATGAGATGTATGCAAAGCATGTATTAGTTAGATCTTAAATTGTATATGAGATATGTAAATTTAGATCTAACTAGTTTTATAGTTACATTTATATTTCTGATTAAGGTGTTTCTCATGGCCGTCTGATCATAAGAACGAAGTAGAATTTTAATACCCTCTCTTCTCATTCAATGGAGTGTTCTTATGATGTGTAGGGATGCTGTGCGTTCATCCTTAATCAGAATCAAAACTTACTTTTCTGCAAAACCCTAGATCCTGAAACATTAAGATTTATTTTACATATTTTATTTATGAATCCAAACTTAATTAATGAATTAAGTTTATGAAATCAATTTGGTCTAAAATTGAGAATTTCAGATCTAAGATATTTTCATAAAATTGGGTTCGGGCTTGAGTAGCTCAATTAGATCTAGCGGTTGATCAAATCGAATCAAGAGTTGGTTAGGTGAGATCATGAAAGCTAATAATTAACCAGCCTAATAGGATTAAGTCTGGATCAAGGTCGAATCACATTTAGATGTGACTCGATCAAGTTAAGACCTAATTTGGCTCAGAGGTTAGAGCCTGGACTATAGGCTAACCCAATTAGTTCTGGTTTGACAATTTGGTATCTAAGATAAGTTGGACAGATTCGATCGATTGGTTTTTAATCGGAAGCTACTCGACTCGAATGCGTTCTTGTCGAGTTAATGGCATATCCCTTCCATCGGTCTCACTTACCTGGCCATATGTGTCGATCCAATTCTAATTTGAGGTGGCTAACAATTCGAGCTGATCCATGCCACTAGGTTAGTCATAATTGTTATGACTATGTCAAGTCAAGTTTAATGAGACCTAAATTAAATCTTTCTGAGAAAATATTAAGTCTAGGTCTTCCACCATTGTGGATGTGCGGGCCCTTTCCGGGGTTGATTGTTCTCGGCTGGTTACAGTGGCTCAATTGCACCGGAAAGATGTAACCATGTCCATTTGGCATTGGATGCTACGGATTAGTGGATGGGTTAAGCTCAACATTCCAAATACGGTGAGGGACCCAATCAGGAATCTAGTTCGTGCAAATGGTGGGTCTGACTTAACTAAGGATTGGAGCAAAATATCAAGCAAAATATGAATGCCATAGGAATTAAAAGGCCTAGAGATAGTCTAAATAATAGGTATCTGTGGCACCTAAGGCTAGGTCATATAGCGGAAGACAAGGTTAACAAATTGGAGAAATTTAAACTATTGAGTCCGTTGACTTCCGAGTCATATCCAGTTTGTGAATCATACCTTCAAGGCAAAATGACCAAGCTTCTTTTTGTGGGACATGGGGAAAGGGCCACAGACCTACTTGCCCTAGTACATACGGATGTGTGCGGTCCATTTGATGTGCCGGTTAGAGGCAACTACATCTACTTCATTACCTTTACCGATGATATGTCTAGGTATGGATATGTGTTTCTAATGAAACATAAGTCTGAAGCTTTTGAAAGGTTCAAAGAATTCAGACATGAGGTAGAAAAATAAATAGGAAAGCCCATTAAGGTTCTTCGATCAGATCAAGGAGGTGAATACCTTAATCGGAAGTTCCTAGACTATCTTAAGGATAATGGCATAGTCTCTCAATGGACTCCACCAGAATGTCTCAACTCAACGGAGTTTCAGAATAGAGAAATCGGATCCTATTAGATATGGTCCGTTCCATGATGAGCTTCACAGACCTCCCTGAATTTCTTTGGGGATATTGTCTCATGACAGCAATTTATGTATTGAATAGGGTTCCCTCTAAAACCGTTCCTACCACACCGTATGAGATATGGCATGGTAAGAAGCCAAGTCTGAATCATCTCAGAATTTGGGATTGTCCGGCTCATGTCAAGAGACAGCAGACGGATAAGTTAGAGTTCAGATCTTTTAGAGCTCGGTTCATAGGATATCCTAAAGTCATTAGGATACTATTTTTATATTTCAAAAGATCACAATGTGATTGTAATTTAAAATACTATTTTTTTTAAAAAATAGTTTATTCAAGATAGTGGCATCGAAAGAATAATTAAGCTCAAGGAGAATGTCTTCCAAGAGCAACGAGCTAAAGAACTTAAGGAACCAAATAAATCAGTACCAGTCCTAACACAACCTCTTCCACCTCATAGATCGACTAGGGTTTCCCATCCTCCTGAAAGGTACTTAGGTACCATACAAGAGGATGTAGAGAAAATATTTCTCATGAAAAATGGTGTTCATGGTGATGATCCCAAGATCTATGACGAGGTGATATCAGATATCGACTCCGAGAAATGATTAGAGGCAATGAGATCAGAAATTGACTCGATGCACTCAAATCAAGTCTGGACCTTGATAGATCCACCTGAAGGTATTGTACCTATTGGGTGTAAATGGATCTTTAAGAGAAAGATAGGTGCAGATGGGAATGTGGAGACATTCAAGGCTAGGCTCGTAGCGAAAGGTTATAGTCAGCGCGAAGGCATTGACTATCAGGATACCTTCTCGCTCGTAGCCATGCTAAAATCCATCCACATATTGCTTGCTATTGCAGCCTATTTTGATTATGAAATATGGTAGATGGATGTGAAAACGGTATTCTTAAATGGACATCTTGAGGAAGATATATATATGGAACAGCCACTTGATTTCACATCCAGTGATGATGATCACAAGGTCTGCAAGCTGCAAAGGTCCATTTATGGACTTAAGCAAGTATCTCAGAGTTGGAATACTCATTTCAATGATGTCATCAAAATATTTAGTTTCATCAAAAACGAGGAGGAATCATGTGTGTTCAAAAAGGTCAGTGAGAGCGCGGTTGTCTTCCTCGTATTGTACGTAGATGACATCCTCCTAATTGAGAATGACATTCCCATGTTGACCTCAGTGAAAATATGATTGTCTAAGGAGTTCTCTATGAAAGATCTAGGAGAGGCATCCTTTATACTGGGTATTAAGGTTTATAAAGATAGACCAAATAGGATGCTCGAACTTTCACAGAAGATGTACATAGAGGAGGTGCTAAAAAGGTTTAGCATGGAAAACTCTAAAAGAGGTTTATTATCTTTTAGACATGGCATTCATCTCTCCAAGAAGATGTGCCCTAGCACACCTGAGGAGATTGAACGCATGAGCAAGATCCCTTATGCTTCGGCAATAGGGAGCCTCATGTATGCCATGCTATGTACACGACCTGATATAGCCCATACTGTGAGTGTCACAAGCAGATATCAGTCGAATCCAGACGAAGAGCACTAGACTTCTGTGAAATATATCCTTAAGTACTTGAGAAGGGCTAAGGATATATTTCTAGTCTTTGGGAATGGAGAACTCCAGATTCAGGGATATACAAACTCAGACTTTATGTCTGATATAGATGATCGAAAATTGACATCTGAGAGTCTGTTTATTTACAATGGAGGTGCAGTTAGCTGGAAGAGTTCCAAGCAGACGGTGATTGCTGATTCCACCATGGAGGCAGAGTACATTGCTGCATCAAAAGCTACAAAGGAGGCATTCTGGTACAAGAAGTTTGACGCAGAGCTTGGAGTGATGTCATCAGATGCCATACCTCTTTACTGTGACAATAATGGTGTCATAGCCCTAGCTAAGGAGCTAAGGTCTCACCAAAAGTTCAAGCATATCGAGCGGCAATTCTATTTGATCCTTGATTACCTCGAAAAGGATTATGTCGAGGTCAAGAGAGTTGACTCCACAGACAATGTGGTAGACCTGCTGACTAAGCCATTGGGACAGCAAAAGATCAAAGCCCATCTTGAGAAGATGGAACTTAGATATGTAGCCAATTGGCATTAGGTCAAGTGAAAGTTTGTTAGATGTGTGCCCTAGATGCTAGATTAGCTGACACATTCCTGTACAAATCTAAGGGCAAATTTATAATTTTAACTATAAGTCAATAAATAAGTTATTCTTTTATCATATTGTGTACATTATAACTATGATACATCCTTTGAGTTAGTAAGAATGTCAATTCATATTTTCAAGAGTTGAAAATTTAAGGCATGAATTTACATAACTAACTCATAAACAGCTCTTGACCATAGGATCATCACGAGGATGGTGATCGATCCGGAAGGTTGGTGTACGATCGCTTCCTTAGGATAGATGTGTCTTGAGTCTACGGTGTGAAAACATCAGAGCGAGAGTATAAATATTCGTTGAGAACGAGAGTACTGAGCGTGACCATATCGAGCAGTCATAAGGAAGTTAACCTTCTTGTCGATGACTAGCTCGATGCTGCAGTTGTGTATCTAGTTCTTTGACCTGAGGTGCATCGATAGTTCACCTTGAGTGTGTAATAGTTTGACTACACCATAACTCAGTCTTCTAGCCATTCAAAACCCTGAGGTGTATGTTGGCTGTAGCATATTCATTGTAGGAACTAGGTCGCACCAAGATGGGATCTATCAACCTCGATAGATGAGAGTAGTCCTATGATGATCGAAAGATTGAGTCCTTAAGCCCATGGCCACGGTAGAGTGAAATAATGAAAAAGAAGTTTTCCATTGGGGTTTCACATCAGACTCGGATCGATCGATTGATTCATATGACTGATGTTGGGTTTGACGAGTTCACCTTAACCCTAATTCAGTCAGGACTCATGATAGAGGAACTCAATCACACAGGTAGTTGCATCGAGAGGTTCATCTTCAGTTCTGATGGGTTGTCAACATATACTGCTAGGTGTCACTGATAGATTTTGAAAGTAATTAGAATGATATTAATGATCAATCATTCTAATTGTCTGAATCAGAAGAGTTCTGGTCCATCGAAAGGAGTTTCGATGATGTCGATGATGAGATCACGACATGTCTCATTACCATACAAAATTGAACCTAACTGGGTCACACAAACAAGGGTTAGGGTCTAGATGTCATCAATTGGGCTAACCCAATTAATTTGGATTAGATCCAATTAGGTTCAAGAAAATCGTGCTAGCACTCGATTGAGCCTAACTTTCTCCTCGTATAATCTTTTCTGTCTCTACTAAGACAAATATGATTTGACTCACCCAGAGAATCTTGAGAAGATTTCTCTTAGTCTAAATGAAGCTTGTCTAGCTCAAAAAAGGCTTGTCTTAATTCATGAGATGAATTTAAGACAAGCACCTGCTAATTCCTGTCACCTGCCAATTTCATTTTAGGACATCTGTCAAATATTGACATATGGGTCTTAAACTGAAGAGAGCTCATTGAAGGATTTTTGTGGAGTATCCACATGCCTAAACTATATCAAATTGGGTGCCATAATTAGATTATAGCGTGAGCCCAATTGAATTAAAGTGGGTGCCCCAAATGGATAAGAATGAAAGAGTCCTGATAAACATGGACTCTTTGATGCCACCTTGCTTGTGCTTATCCAAAGTTGGTGCCAACATAGGAGAGAGGGTGGAGGTTCTTATCTGATGTGATCAGATGACATCACTCCATCAATTAAAATTTTTTTCAAAATTTATTAGAATTTTTTGATTGGTCGAATGATGTGGCACTACGCAGCATATAGGGTCTATAAAATCTCTGTCTGCGCCTAGGGTTTAAAAAATTTTCTGCTCAATACCCAGCTAAAATGAGAATCCTCTCCTCTTCTCCATGTCCTCCCTGCTCTCCTATCTCCCCTCTTCACATCCAAGGAGTTGGACATTCATCTGGTGCAAGAAAAAGGTGTGGTGATGCCGGGAACAGAAGGCTGCAGGATATCTTCGACAGGCTGCTGCTCCAACTTTAGAAGGAGTTCTGAAGCACTTTCAAATCAGATAGAGATCTAATTTTTGGAGCATAGATTCACAAGGAGAAGTCATTCCAGGTCCTGCTCGAGTGGATACTGGTAGAGACTAGGTGCTTGTGTGGCTACATCAAAACCTCGGACTGTACGGAGATCATCTACAGGGTAATCAGATTATCTTTGAGGTATTACTTATTTTTTCATCCCTTTTAGATTTATTTTAGACTTAATATCATATATGAAGATTAGATCTAGAGATTTAGATCTGAAATAAATATAAAATAATTTTTTTTTAAATTATTTTGCCCCAGATTTGATGAAATCTGAAAGATCCTACAAAGAAAAACGGCGATTTTTCCTTCACAACTGGCCAGGTAAGTATAAGGTTGGTGGAGGTCCCCCCGTTGCTTTTCTTAGACACCAACTAAGTTGATCAGGTAAGCAAATGGAACCAATTAAATAACCATCTTCCTTCAGAACGTAGTTCTTGAACTACTTTTCTAGACACCAGTCAAACTGACTAACCCTAATCCGGTCCAACTCTTAGAATCCCTTGTCCTATTGAGCTCGAGAGTCCATAGGAGCCAATGTCTAATTGATTTTATGTTAAGATTTAGGTCAATGTAATATGTTGAATGGTGGTTTGTGGGCTAAGAAAAGATGATGAAATCTCCACCTTATCTTGTTTAGGGTTTGTGCCCTTAAGATATTTTATGGAATTACGCAATGCAAGAAGAAAAGGTGGCCAAATTTGAAAGTAAGTCAAGAGTAAATTAATTTATTTCACTTTTTAGATTTTACAATTAAGTATCTAATTTTCTAAGTAGATTATGAGGTGTTAATGTAGAGATTTTTTTTTTTTTAGAAGAAAGTAAATTTGACAAAGTAACTAAGCAAGTTAGAAAGCAAATAAAAGGAAATTAAGAATAAGATTAAAATTTTTTTTAATAAAAAATAATCATGCCTAGATCTCTAGCAACGGTGCCAAAATTTGATCACTGTCGTAGGCGGTCAAGAATAAAAACCAACTCAAACTATATAGATAAGGTGAGTCGGGATCATTTTCATAGGGATTTAGGGTAATTATCTTTTTTTTTTATAAAAAAAATAAAAAAAATGATTGTAGAAGGATTGAAAAAAAATAAAATAGCAAGAATTAAATTAAAAGTATAAATTAATTTATAAAAAAAATAAGTCAAAAAAATAATCCAAAAATTTTGAATCTACCATGCAAATTAGATTTATTTTTTTTTATGTTGCAATATTAATTCTTGTGATTAGGGTATTAGTATAGCTTATCTCTAAGAGATATAGATTGTATCAGTAGATTACGGCTCATCCTATCAGAGTATAAACTATCTAAATTTGATTATAAAATATAAAATTTAATCTAACACACCACAATCTATCTCTCCTAAGCACGGACTGTATCCAAGGATCACGGCACATCAGTAGAGGATATAGGCCGTGTAGGCTAGATCAATACCTCAGAAAAATAAAAAGATATAAAATAAAAGTATAATTTTATTACATAAAAATTAAATATAATAAAAAAAATAAAAACTCATTTATAGGCTTCATCATATTTCTGGATTGAAGGGATTTAGCCATGCATCAAGATCTCTAGCTCCATATTCATCTTTTCTCTTGGATCCCTAAACATTTCTTATTTTTTTCTCTAATTTTTCTTTGCTTTTCCATTGATTTTTTTTTTCTCTCTACTCTTATTCCTGGACCTCCTATTTATAGGTAAATTTTTTATCTTTTTCTGGTAGCAAAAAGAGTCCTAAAACTCTTAGAAATCATATAATATCCTTATCTAATTTTTCTGACCATCGGATTGTATTTGGACCATCCAGATCTCATCAAAAAATGATGTTTTAAATCCTTCTTACAGTCGAAAACATTCTCAACCATCTGATCATGCTTCTGATTGAATTCTGACCATTGATCAATGCTTAAAACTTCCTATTCATAGTCGGAGATGATAATAGCCGTTGGATCGAGTTTCAGATGGAATTTCAGCCGTCCGATCGTGCCCAAAAATCCTTCTTTCAATCGATAATGAATGTGGGCCGTCAGATCTGGTTCTAAATTGATATCAACCATTGGATCGTGTAAAAAACTTTTGCTACCCATGAGCCATGCCAAAACACCGCGAAACTGTTCCTATGAACCGCACCATCGCTTCTGTGGATCGAGTGATCGATCCATCGTGCATCAAAAGTAAAAAAATTTATTTTTTGGGATATTTTGTTTGATTTTTTGCACCAATTTTTGTTTGAAAAATTAAAAAAAATATGTATTAAATTTTTTAATATTTTTTTATTATTTTAATGCTTAAATTGCTTAATTAAATCAACATCTATTTTTCATAAATATACTCTAATTTCATATTTTTCTAAAATTATCTATTTTTGTAAAAAAAATTAATTTATTTATAAAATTAAATTTTTAAGAAGATGTTAGCATCATAAATTATCAAAAATATCTAAAATAAATATAAAAATATATCACTTATCACTTACTTCTTAAAATAATTGTGAATCATCGCTCTTATGTACTAAGAACTCTAGTGAGATGTTGGCTCCTTAGCTAGAGCTATGGCACTATCGTTGCCTAAGAATAGTGTTGTGTCATCTCATAACATTACATCTAGTTCTGCAATAAACTAGAATACCCTCTTAGCTATCTCATAAGCAACGACATATTCGACTTCTAAAATCTATAATGGTCGGTTATTTGGAACTCTTCCAATTTATCGAATCCCATTGCATAAAAAAACACATCCTGATGTAGACTCTCTACCATCAACATCGGACTTAAAGTCTGAATTGTGAATCTTTTTATCCTCAATTTTTCTTCTCCTCTCAAAGATCATGAATATATCCTAAGTACTTTACAAGCACTTAGAAATATTCTTCACAGCTATCCAGTACTCTCAATTAGGATTCAACCAATATCTGCTCGTGACACTCACAACAAAGTCTATATCGGGTTATATGCATAGCAAAATATAATTGAATCTCCCTTTAGCCAAAGTATAAGAGATCTAACTCATGCTGAATCTCTTCAAATGTGTCAGAATACATCTTCTTGGAGAGATCAGTCTTATGCCTAAAGGGTAGAAACTCTTCTAGGAGTTATGATGCTGAACCCTTTCAGTACCTCCTCCATGCACATTTTCTATGAAAGATTTAGCATCCCCTTAGATCATCTCATAGACTTAGATCTATCTCATAAATTTTAATTGATGCTTCTCGAGATCCTTTATGGAGAATTTGTCTACACAATCAATTTAAATCGATGTCAGCATAAGAACAACTTTCCTAATCTAGAGGATGTCATCCACGTACAGTACGAGGATCATGACAATACTCCCACTGACTTTCTTATAAATACATATTTTTCTTAAGAAATATATGATCATATCAAACAATTTGATCACATAAAATTCGTGTTCTTTATCTCCCACGAGGAACACTTCCTCTATATCTCTATCAAAATATCGAGGTATCTTTGAGTAGGACCGGAGATTATAAAATAAAGGAGGGACTACATGTACTGGCTTAACATGAATAGGTTCTATGACTCGTTGCTCTTAAGAGATTTTTTCTTTAAGCTCAGTTTTTCTCCCACTATCCCATCTTGGACAAACTATTTCTCCAAGAACATAGCATATTGGGCCACAATCACATTGTGATCCTTAGAAAAAAAAAAGTATTCCTAAAATCCTTTAGGATACCTTTAAACGAGTGTTATAGATCTAACCTCTAACTTGATCCACATATCAATATTTGACATGGGCCAAATATCCTATACATGCCACATCTCATACGGCGTGATAGGAAAGACTTAGAAAAAACTCTATTCATTAAGTGAAGCATATTCTTAAAGAAAATAAGAAAAGATCAATGATGTTCATCATAGATCGGACTATATTGAATAGAGTCTAATTCCTCCTCATCGGCATCTTGTCGAGTTGAGGTGGATCAAGAAGAGTCTATTATGAGACTATATCATTTCCTTGAGAAAGATTAAAAACTTCCACTAAAGCATACACCTGTTCGATCTCGTTGAAGAAGCTTAAGGGTCTTTCCAATTTGTTTATTTACTTCATATCTGAATTCTATGAATCTTTCAAGATTTCAAATTTGTGTCTCACATATATACCCATAGTCACCAATATGAGTAATGAAGTAAAAAGAATCAACCCTAACCAACTCTTCAAATGGGCTGTATACATCAGTATGTATTAGGGCAAGTATATCAATGGCCCTCACCCCATGTCCCAAAAGGGTGGTTTGGCTATCTATTCTTGAAGGTAGAATCCATAAATGAAAAATGACTCGAGAGTCGATGAGCCAAGGAGCTCATATCTTTTCAATTTATTTATTGTGTCCTCTTCAATATGGTCGACTCTGAGGTACCACATATACTTCAGATTTATCTCATCTATAGATCTCTCAGATCCTATGGCACTCACTATCTTCTCATACCTTTTGAAGGTATGCCTTTTATCTTTTTCTCTAGGTGCTTAAGGTATACAGGAATGCTTATCCTTGCTTCAAGGTCCCACCGGTAGTTACCAACTCAACCAAGGTGCAATCGATTTTATTCATATGGTAGTTTACTATAAACTACCCATATGAATTGATAAGAGATTACAGAATCAAATCCATACATAATTTCTTGTGCTTATATATATTGAGTTTCTTAAGCTCATCCAAGTCCTTGATCATTGTCAGACAATGATCATGAACTGATTGCCTTTTGATCAATGTCGGACGGTTTGGTGACTTAGGGATATCCTGATAGCTCAACTTTTCGAAACTTAAAATCATTTTAGGTTCCTGTGCCAGTCTTTATAACTTGATTGGTTAGTCAATTGATTTTAAGTTTGCGAGGATTGAAAGCTGATTATAATTCTATAGAGAGTAGAGATTCTAGTTGAAAGTTTGTTCTTAATTTTATATTTGTTCTATAGACTTTTAAAACAAATATGCTTCCACTAATTTTTTTGATCCTAACACTCCTCGGGTTGGGAGGCAAAAGTTCCTTTATGAGTTAGATTTTCTAGTGGGTACTATGATCTCACCGATTGGCACACCACCTCATCTAATAGATCTTGATGAATGTGTCAACCAATAAGTGAACAATTTTTGCCTAATGTTTCTCAAGCAAATTATAGCAGATTTGGCTTTTAAGTCCTGAGACCTCATCTGATAGGTCTTAATCTCATTTTTTAGTTAAGTCAGACCCACCATTAAACATGAGTGAAACCGTCATTGAACCCTCACCTGATAGATCTTGGGCCCAACCCCATCTTCACCCCGTATATAGAGTGATTGCTTCTCTCCTGATGCAACTAAATCACTATATCCAGTCGAAAACAATCAACATCAGAGAGGGCATGGCACTTTACAATAGTGGAAGACCCCTTGACTTAATATTATTGAAGAGATTTTAATTTAGGTCTCTTTAATTCTTTAATTGCTAATTTACATCTCATGTAAATCCATAATTATAATGGATCCAATCCTAATTAGTCATAACTATTATGACTAACCCTAGCTAGGGGCATGGGCTAACTTGAATCATCAAGAAACCACATCAAGACTAATCAACCAAAATGACCAGGAAGGTGTAAGATCGGTGAGGGTCTTTCCATTGCTTTCCTTAGATATCAATAAATTGGCTAGATTAGTAAACGTAACCAATTAAATAACCATCTTTCTTTAAGCCACTTTTATTAGATACTAATAGGTCAATCAAATTCGAATAGATTAGCTTGTGTAACTCAGGCTCGAGCTACTAAGCCAAATCAGATCTTTGAGTTAATTGATCCAACATGAGGCTGTTAATCGATGTGATCAATCTACAACTATGGGTTGATCTTGAGTACTCTTGATCTAATCCTAATTAACTCTTAATCTGGTTGGATCAATCGCTCATCTCGATTGAGCCCTACCATGTACAAATCGATTATCCAAAAGTAATTAAATTACTAGATCCATTTGAACTACCCAAGCCCAAACCCTCATATTTATGCTAAAGATTAAGATCTTAAATTCATAATTTCACATTCTTAATGAAGTACATTATGAACATGAGATAGTTTAGATATCGAAACTACTTTCATATCTAAATATTTAATTATGTATCTCATACATGAATCTAGGGTTTTAAATTAAAGGGTCTCATCTCACATCATCCTAGGACAATCATTCAGTATAATCTTCATTATGCCAGGACAACCTTATATCAGGATGATTTTCATTAACCCAACTACTTTAGATCTAATTCAAAAAGAGGTTTGAACATGTATACATCTCATGTATATTTAGATTTAATAATATGCAACTCATGCAATGTCAAATCAGATCATGTATCTCATTCATAACTACATGTACACATATCACATATGCATATCAATTATATATCTCATGTATAAACAAAATGTAATATATCACATGTATTTAAACTAGATCTAATCTAATTTAATAAATCTGATTTTCAGATCTAAATATTTAATTTTCAGATCTACACATATCCCATATGCATATACATCTCATGTATAATCTAGATCTAATACATCTCATGTATATTTTAAATTAGACCTAATCTAATTTATTAAATCTAAAGATCTGATTTTTAGATCTTAGTAACATACATGTGAAACAAAAATATGGCTATGATACCACTTGAAGGAAGTCTGATCTCTCAGGATATGCATGTAGAGAACAGAATATGCAGATTTTTAATTTTTAAAAATATGAATGCAGCGAAAATTGAAATTGATCTAGATTTAAAATAATTTTAAATCTAACATACATGAAATATAGATCTAATCTATACATGTCAGAAATATTTATATACTGAAATTAAGATGCTGAAAAATAAAAATCAGATTTAGATCTTTACCTTTGTGCGGATAGATCTTCACCGTGATTCGATGGTCCACGATAATCTGGTAAGATTCCTGTAGAGTTGTACACATATTCGATCTCTATGAATATCTATCGAGTTTGATCTGATCAAGATGACTCGATCTTATCAGGGTGCTAGCTTCCTTGTAGAGATTGCTCCCTGGATTATCGAATCGGCATGGTCTTTTAATCCTCTTTTTAAAAGAATCATATAGATTTAATAGAGGAGGATGAAATTAGATCACATCTGATTTTTTTTTTCTCTTCTCAAGAAAAAATATGAAGATCTATGAAAGAAGATATAAGGTCTAATCTCTTTCTTCCTTTCTTATCCAACCCTTAGACTAAATCTAAGAAAGGTAGAGGAGAACCGTCCATCTCATGGATCAAGAAATCAGATCAAATTTAATTTAATCATGTCCAACTCTTGGACATCTTTAGAAGAGAGGAAGAGGCTAAAATCAGATCAAATCTAATTTTAATCATGTCCAACTCTTGGACATCATTGGGAGAATTTATGTGTCTATCTCATGGATCAAGTAGGAGATGAAAAATCATATCAAATTTGATTTTAATGTCCAACTCTTGGACATGTTTGAGAGAGAGGAAGAGGGAGACATGTCTAATATTTGGACATGGGAGAGAGAGGGAGAGTTACCTTCAACAACTAACAACTTGGTTGTAAGAAAGAAGAGAATGGAAGAGGAGGCGTCCCATCTTCACATTAAACTCCATTTCCACACGCCATAATGACTTCGACATCCCTCATCTCACGCCCATCAAAAACTCTTGTTCTTATCCATATGGAGCCACCCACAACTTCCCTCTATTTAAACTAAAGGGATTAGGGTTAGTTAGGGCTTTGGATAGAGTTGGAATAGTTTAAGACTCCCTTTTCTTAGTTGCCACCAACACCTCTTAGAAACTAGGCACCCCCTATTATTTCTCCACGTACAAAATATGTCACAGTGATTTCTTAGGCATGAACATTATATAGGGTGTGGGACTAGGGAAGAGTCCTTTTATGGGGGAAATACCTATTTGGTTTGGTTTGAATCCAATATGATTTGGGTTTCTAAATAAGTCAAGACTCAATTGAATCCAAAACCATTTTGGATTTATGAAACCAATCTGATTCAAACTCGAACCAAATCTAATCAAATTTAATCTGAATTTAATTTGACTTGAACTCAACCTAATTATTTGATCAAATCAAATAATCTCACAATATTTGTAATTAAATCTACCTATAACTTACTAACTCTTAGTAATGTAGCTTTTATATTTAAGTCTAATCATCAATCAAATTGATAATTGAGACCACTTATAATTTATGATTCAAAATATCGATTCAATAATCCGATCAGTCAAGATCTCTTTATGTGCAACCCCATAGGTTCTATTCTATTTGGTAGTGAGAAATATTTTGATCTCCATTAAAATATCATTGAAATTCTTTTCAATGGATTGAAATAAATCTAACTCTCCAATCGAGAATTATTGACCATCAAAATAATTCTCATTAGTCTCATAATCCATCAGTGATGCCTAGCAGTATATAGTAGCAACTCAGTAGAATAGAAAGATGAACCTCTAGATATAGTTACCTTGTGATTTAATTTTTTTATCGTGAGTTCCGACAAGATGGAGATCATGAAAAACTCATCAAACTCCATCATTTGTTATATGTAAGATTTATTTGATTTGAGTTTATTTATGAAATCTGAAGAAAACTTCTTTCCATCATTCACTACCCTGACCAAGATCTTTTGAACTCAATCTCATAAATCATATAGGACTACTCCTTTATTACTAAAATCGATAGATCCCATCCAGATACACACCCTATTCCTACAATAAAACTACTGCAACCAACATATACCTCAAGATTCTATATAGCTAGAAGATCGAGTTATGGTGTAGTCAAACTATAGCAACCTCATTGTGAATAGCCAATGCATCACAAGTCTAAAAACTACTTACACAACTACAGCATCGAGAATGTCGCTGACGAGTGAGTAGACATCCAAGTAATTTCTTATGTTGATCACATTTGGTATCTTTGTTCTCTAACAAACACCTAATTTTTTACTCCAATATCTCCACACTATAGATTTGAGACTCGTCTATCCTAAGAAAAGTGATCCATGCACCAATCTTATTAGATCCATCATCATCTCCATGATGATCCCTTGATTGAGAGCAATTTGAGAATTAACCATCAATGATACATGTCTCAAATTCTCAATTCTTGAGAATATGTGTCATCATCTTATTAATTCTTTGAAGAATTCATGGACACATACACTACTACACTACATGAATGGAATAAATGGTCATAATTAATTAGGTTAAGTACAAAAATTATATCTTAGAAAGAATTAATATGTCGATCTATTTGGCTTCTAGGGCATACATCTAACATATATCTCGTGGCATGTTTGGCCACTAATAACTCTCTCTTGATTAGCAAAAATTGGATTCCCAACCCCCCCCCCCTTTGGAGAGGCTGATAGACTATTCCATTCTACTAAGTGCACCCCCCTCACCTCACCAAAAGATCCCTAGATAAAGTTCTTGAACATCTGCTCCATCTTCTCCAAGAAAGACTAAGAGTAAAGCATTGGTCATGAGCCATATAGGAATAGAGTTAAGCATGAATTTTAGCAAATATTTATTAGCAACGAAAGCATTACCATCGCTAATATGCATATTAGCGATGATAAAAATGCCGCAACTAATACCTTAATTTTTTGTACTGAAAGTTATCCTTTCCATCTTGGATAGAGACTTTAATTTCTACTCTAGTTTTTTCTTGACTATCAATTCAACTGCATCATATTATATCCATCTCAACCACCTACTAGTGATAGGAACAACCAGATACTTTTATACAACATCCTATTCCATAACTCTAAGTGTATCCTCAATATCATTCTTAAGTTGAGCCTTGATTTTTGAAAAAAAGGTGGACAACTGACTTAAAGGGATTCACCTTCTAACATGATGCCAAATAATACTCCTCCAAAATCTTTCTCAAAACTACTGTGTTCTATCTAATAGTGTGGGCAAGTAAGACATAGTCATCAGTGAAGAAGAGATAAGATATCGATTAGGCTCATGGCACTGGTCGATATGCCTCAAACTTCAAAGTAGCTATACAAAGGACTCTAGAAAAAATATAGATATAAATAATGAAGAGATGTAAAAATAGGGGATAACCTTAGCATAGCCCAACTAACGAAGTAAAAAAGTGTGGGGGTATGCTGTTAATAAAGATAGCAAAAGATGGATTATACATGCACTCGAGAATCCACCTTATCAAGATCTCATGGAATCTAAACTACCCCAAGAAGAAAGTCAAGAACTCCCAGCTTATGCAGTCATAAGCTCACTCCATATCAAGCTTAACAGCCATAAGACTATGATGACGTGACACCCTCAAAAGGTCATATATAAACTTCTGAGCAACAAGTACATTATATGAAATACTGTGGCCACCAACAAAAGCCCCCTAGTCAAGGCTAATAAAATGGGGTAACACTAGCTTCATCCTATTCACCATGATCTTTGCAATAACTTTATAGAGGGAACAAGCGATGATTGGTCTGCAATGCCTAGGTTTAGATGTATCATGGATTTTGAGAATGAGAGTGATGAAAGTTTCCTTCCAAGCCCTAGGCATTCTTGATGTATCAAAAGATTATTGGATGATGGCTATTCCCTCCTATTGCACTATAGCCCAGTACCTCTTAAAAAAATAGATGAGGAAACCCATCTCGACCTAGTGCCTTATCCTCCACCATGGATCAAATAGTCTCCTAGATTTCTTTAGTCATCACCTAATTAATGAGATTTTTCTTCTCCATCTCTGTAACTATGAAGTCCAACAATGGAATATTTGTGTTGAGATCACCTAATTAATGAGATTTTCATTCTCCAGTACAACACACAGACTAGCTGGCCATCTCAACACAAAGAACTGGAATATTTTTCTTCTAACAATATCAACATCATCCATCATCTCCCTATTGCTCACCTTCAATCTGTGGATGCAATTCCTCAGTCTCATAATAATGGTGGATTGATGAAACACTTGGTATTCTTGTCTCCTTCCTTGATCCACTATACTCCAAATTTTTGCTTTCATAAGATCTCTTATTGTTATAATAATGAATGATATCTAGCGAGCTTCATCCTAAGCTCTGTCAACTCCTTATGTGACAATCCATCCATCTAATCTTTCTTCATCTTGAGATTAGTAATGGATGCTTTTACCTCCTCAAGCCTCCTAAAGATATTGCCTACTTCATCTAGGTTCCACCTCCTTAGCCTTCTCTCAATAAGGTCCAACTGACATGTGAGTGCATCATATCAGCCTAAACTAGAACACTCCAAGATCTCACATAATGCCCTATGACCGAGGACAAGAGGTCCATTTTTTCAAAACAATAAGGTGGGTGAACCAGCATGCCGATGTTAGTGGTAACCAAGATAGGACAATGTGTTAGAAAGTGGTAGGTTGCATGCATAGATTTCAAAATCATTTTGAAACAACAACAAAAATAGTCTAGGTTAAACCCTTTAACCCCATATGAAATAGATCATATCTATTAACTACCCATGCCTAGATCTAAGCATGTATATAATCTAAAAATAAAATACCAACAATTGAGATTGGAACTCAATACCTTGCACTGGTCAAACTACACTACAGTTGATGATCATGAATCGAACAGTTCCTTTAGCCGTGCACGTGTCCGACCTCCACAAATATCCACATGATGACTCATTTTGATCAGAGGTAGGATGATCTCCCCAAGGTGCTAGCTCCCTTGCAGAGATCTCTTCTTTGATGGCTGAAGTGGATTCTTCTCTAATCTTATAGACCCTCTAGAGATGGAGAAGAACAGGAGGAATAGGGAAGAGAAAGAAGAGAGGAGGCTTGACTTTAAGAAAATAATTTTTAATTTTTTCCATCCAACCTTTGGACCCATTTTATAGAAGCAAGGGGGCTAGGGTTAAGAGGAGAAACCATGTAATTTTCCATGCCAAAAAATTGAAGTGAAATTTAGTGCAGGGATAAAACGATAATTTTAAAATTTTTTCAAAATTATAATTTTACAGTGAAAATTATTAATTAATCTAATTAACTAACATGTATTAACCCTACACAAAGATCTAAATATGATATATATAGCATGCATTTAAATTTAAAATTCAAACTTCTACAGTAAATATTTTACTGTTATGTGTTCAAAACACATTACCTTCGTACGGATAGTCGATCGCCATAATCTGATCATTATCGGGAGGGTCTGATCATCGCAATATAGCCACATAGTATGTCTGGCCTCTGTAGATCGTCCACACGAAGCTCCTGATCTGATCGGCTCCTCACGAATGCTAGTTCATTGCAGAACCCTTTCGATGGCCGATGTTGATCGAACTCCTTCGATCTTGATTTGTCGACTTCTTGGATGCTCTGGATCATCAATAGATGTACTTGAGAGGTTGATGAAGCTCTCTCTAAAATCTTGTGGGCTCACAACACTTGTAGCTCACTTTCTCACTTCCCGAACCCTAGGCAGAAACCCTAGGATACTCTCCGAAAAGCCTGCGCCCACTCTCTTTCTTTTCTTTCCTCTCGAAATTTTTGAATTTTTCAAAATCATGTAGAAAGCTTCCTCACGCCCACTTTTTTTTCTCAAAAATCTCATACGCACGCCCCACCTTCTTCTCACTTTTAAAACAATGCAAGACGTGTCTTAAACACGTGAGAGGATAAAGATAGGTGGTTGCTCATTTAAATTCAAATCGAATTTGAATTCAAATGCTAACCAACCCATCCTTATCCACTCTTGGCATGAGAAGAGAAGGGTGTGGGCTCCCTTGTGCATGGAGAGTTTACATGAGAAACTCTTTCTCATGTAAAGCAAATGGCGCACAAATGGATAAGGCTTGGTGGCGCATGGATTAGTTGCCCATTCAAATTCAAACTTCATTTGAATTTGAATGGCCAACCAACCATCTTTATCCACCCAAATGGTGCACAAATGGAGGGGTGTGGAAGGCTTCTTCGTGGGAGAAAATTCATGAGAAGTTATTCTCGTGAATTCAAATGGACGCAGATGAGTGAGATGGCGCAGGGAGAGAATTCAAAAGGTGGTTTCAACCTAATTGAGCCAACCTAATCAAAATAGGTTAGGCACAATTAGACTAAGTTAAACCCAACTTAATTAGACTTAATTAGACTCAATAAAATCTTAAACAAATCAGGAATTGACTAAGCCCAATCCCTGATCAGATCAGGGACCAAACCACCTTGGCGATTAGGTCAACACTTAACCAATCAGGTCAAATCCAACTGAATCCAATTCAATTGGACTTGATCCAAAAATAATTACTCAATCAAATTGAGTTAATTAGTAATCAAATCACTAATTAAACCTCTCATAAATACTGAGTCCAAATTCGATGGGCAATCGGGCATCAGAGTCCATCGATATGAAATCCTGATCAAAAAATCCCAAACTAGTGGGACTCTTGACCCCGGTACCCAAAATGTGTGAAACTCATGATTAGAGAATCCTGATTTTCGATCACAGAGTTTTAGACATATAGGACTTAAAGTCCATGAGCATTAAGACTCTTCACCAGCCATCAAATCAGATAGGAACCTCTAATGTGTGTGATCCCGTAGGTTCGAACCTAAGTCGGTAGCACAGGAACCAATTCCTATACTAATCGAAGTGACCATCTAGCAATGGTACCTGACATCTGGATAGGTCGAATAGTCACAATCACAATACTCAGAACCTACGTGAATATGGTTACTGTATAATTCATCCCTTTTGACCCCTGTGTTTAGGATGACTCAGGGTTAAACTGTCAACCCTGATTAGATCATCCGAATCGTGCTCAACTCAAATAATCCTGTGACTCCTCATTAGGACTACTCTGGCCAAGATTTTGCTAAATTAAAATATGACTGTACACAGCTCCTGAACTGGAGTGGTCAATCCCATCTTGACACACGCACCGATAAGTCAAGTACTTGACTACACCCAGCAGCCTTCCGTCACTGAATTAGAAATTCAGGTAGTCCAGTGCCTAAGTGCAGTGAGTTGCTTGCAAGTCACCATAGCGGTCTCAGGTCGGAGGGACAGTTATACTCATATCCCATCGGAGCAAATCTTGACAGCAGAAAAAGCTCCAGAGTCGATCACGTTCAGTGCAGATGTACCCTTATATCTCACCTGTATGCCATACCAGTATCTCCACACTCCTTAGTTAAGAGGACAACCAATCCATATGGCACACAACGACCTATACTTGATAAACATTGTTGTCCTTGGTAACACTGTATCATTTGATCGCAAACAGATTTAAGGACTAAACGACAAATCCTCCTTTGTCGTGTCTAAATAGTCCTAAGGACTTCACCACAACACAGGAGTTCATTAGAAGATGAAATAATTTGTGATGAAAAATATTAAAATAACTTTTATTTATTTATAATTCATATACTAATACAAGAAAGAGAACAACCATCAACAGGCTGACGATTGGCTTTGGGATACTATTCCCAACAATCTCCCACTTGGCCTAAAGCCAATCGGTGCAGTATCTAATATCCATCTTCGACTTGAAGTCATCGAACTCCTTCACCGCAATAACTTTAGTGAATGGGTCAGCCAGGTTCTCCTTTCCGTCGATCTTCTGAAGGTCAACGTCACCTCGATCCATGATTTCTCAGATGAGATGATAGCGGCGCAGAATATACTTCGTCCGTAGGTGTGCCTTCGGTTCCTTCACCTGAGCAATAGCTCCAGAGCTGTCACAGTAAAGCAGAACTGGACTAACAAGGGAGGGTGCTACTCCGAGCTCGGTGATAAATTTTCTCAACCACACCGCTTCTTTGGCAGCATCTGATGCAGCAACATACTCTGCCTCACAAACTGAATCAGCCACTGTGTGCTGCTTGGAACTCTTCCAACAGACAGTCCCACCATTAAGGGTAAAAATAAATCCCGACACACTCTTGCTGTCATCGTGATCAGACTGAAAATTAGAGTCTGTAAACCCTATAAGTCTCAAGTCTGATTCACCATAAACAAGCCACTGGTCCTTAGTATTTATTAAATACTTCAGGATGGTTTTAACAACCTTCCAGTGATTCTCCCCTGGATCAGATTGGTATCTACTCACTACCCCTAGTGAGTATGACATATCTGGTCATGTACATGTCATGGCGTACATGATAGATCCCACTGCCGAAGCATATGGAATTCTACCTATACGCTCTCTCTCTTGAGGTGTTGTCAGACAATCCCTCTTTGAGAGAGAAATTTCATGGCCTATCGGTAGATAGCCTTTCTTGGAATTCTCCATGCTGAACCTCTTCAGCATAGTATCAATGTACGTGGACTGAGATAAGTCAAGCAACCTTTTAGATCTATCCCTATAGATCTTCATCCCTAGGATGTAGGAAGCTTCTCCCAGATCCTTCATGGAGAACTGTGATGACAGCCAAATCTTTATTCCCTGTAATGCAGGGACATCATTTTCGATTAAGAGAATGTCATCCACATACAATACAAAAAATACCACTACTGGATATTAGCCCACTTATAAATGCAGGGCTCTTCTCCGTTCTTAACGAAGCCATACGTTTTGATCATCCTATCAAAATGTATGTTCCAACTTCGAGATGCTTGCTTAAGTCCATAAATGGACCTCTATAGCCTGCACACCTTAGACTTATCTGTGGATGTAAACCCTTCAGGTTGTATCATATACACCTCTTCGTCCAGCTCTCTGTTTAGGAAAGCTGTCTTCACATCCATCTGTCAGATTTCATAGTCTAGATGGGCAGCTATCGTAAGTATAATCCGAATGGATTTGAGCATTGCCACAGGAGAAAACATCTCGTCATAGTCTATACCATAACGTTGATGATATCCCTTAGCAACCAGATGAACTTTATAGGTCTCCACCTTTTCATCTGCGCCCCTCTTCCTCTTGAAGACCCACTTACACCCTATGGGTTTTACTCCTTCGGGTGGGTCAACCAATGTCCACACATCGTTGACCTTCATGGACTCTATTTCGAATTTCATAGCCTCTAGCCATTTCTCAGACTCAGATCTCTGCATTGCATCCATGTAGGTGATCGAATCCTCATCATTTTTATCAAGTTCGACAGGATCGTCGTTTCAGACCAAGAAACCATAGTATCTGTCCGGTTGACGTGGTACTCTACCAGACCGCCTTAAGGGTGCAGGAACAATGGGCTCCGAATCTGATCTAACCAAATCCGATTCAGGTTCAGCAACTTGTGTCGGTTTTTTCACCTGCCGAACTTCCTCAAGTTCGACCTTAGAGGCAACAGTCCCTTCACCAAGGAATTTTTTTTTCCAAAAAGATTGCCTTAAGGCTGACAAACACCTTTTGCTCATCAGCTAGGTAGAAATAATACCCTTTGGTCTCTTTTGGGTACCTTATGAAATAACACTTGTCAGACCTAGGTCCAAGCTTATCCGTAATTAAACATTTAACATAAGCCAGACACCCCCAAACCCTAAGGTGTGAGAGTACTGGCTTACGTCCTATCCACATCTCATATGACGTTTTAGTTACAGACTTACTCGAAACTCTATTTAGAAGGTAACAAGCCGATTCGAGCATATATCTCCAGAGGAAGATCGGCAGACTAGCAAACCCCATCATGGATCGAACCATATTCAACAAGATCCGATTCCTCCTTTCAGACACACCATTATGCTATGATGTTTCAGGAGGAGTCCACTGAGAGAGAATCCCATTCTCTGGAAGATATGTCAGAAACTCATTAGAAAGGTATTCACCTCCTCGATCAGATCGAAGAGTTTTAATACACTTTTCAGTTTATTTTTCTACCTCATTTCGGAATAGTTTGAACATTTCAAATGACTCTGACTTATGCTTCATTAAGTAGACATACCCATACCTCGATAGGTCGTCTGTGAAGGTTATGAAGTAGAAATATCCACCTCTTGCACTTGAGCTCATGGGTCCACATACATCAGAATGTACCAGACCCAAGAGTTCACTGGCTCATTCACCTTTTTCAGTAAAAGGTGACATGGTCATCTTTCCAAGAAGACAGGACTCACAGGTTGGAAGTGATTCATAATCACCAACTTCAAGAATTTCTTCTTGAGCCAACCTATTTATCCTATTCTTATTGATATGACCTAGCCTACAGTGCCAAAGGTAGACTTCTGACATATTTTTCATTCTAGGGCATTTATCGGAGGTTTGAACCACATTAACAGGCTGTGATAGTAAGTAAATTCTATTATTTAGTTGTCCAACAAACATTGTAACACCATTCAAAATGATATTGCAAATATTTTCTTTTATTAAAAATTCATAACTGTACATGGCCAAAAGGCCTACAGAAATAATATTTAATAAAAAACTTGGACAATAGTGACATTCACTCAGAATTACATTACGAGAATTGAATACAAGGTTCATGATTCCTAAAGCTAGAACTGGAACTATGCTTCCATCTCCAACATTCAGGAACCTCTCGCCTTCATCAAATCTCCTACTGACCTGCAGACCCTACATCGAATTACAGATATGATAAGGACTTCTGGTATCCAATACCCAGGCAGTAATATTACAAATAGAAAAGTTGCAAGGTGTTATCATATAATTATTTTGCTTCTTCTTCGGCCTGTTCGGATCCAGGGAGGCAATGTATAGAGGACAGTTCCTCTTCCAGTGCCCCTACTTCTTACAAAAGAAGCACTCCGCCTGGCTCTGATCGAGCTTGCGCTTCTTGATCTGACCCTGTGCAGACGTTCCAGCATGCGGCTGTACCTTCTTATTCTTCTTCTTCTTGTTCTTCTTCCCTTTCTCAAAGGGTCGACATTCAGAAGAAGACCCTCCCACAACATTCACCGACTCTTTATGGAGCTGGTGGTCCTTTTCAAAGTTCTGCAGCAACCCCAACAAGCCGTGGTAGTTCACTGCAGGCTTTGTCCTTCGAAAATGAGTAAGGAAGGGGAGGAAGGACTTGGGCAAAGAATTAAGGATCGCATCCTTAGCGAGCTGCTCGTGCAAGGAAAAGCCCAGTTTACTTAGGCGCTCAATCATTTTGATCATGTACAGTACATGATTGGTGACTGAGGCGCCATCCCTCATCCGAGTATTGAAAATGGCATAACTAATTTTGTGCCTTTCAACATCGTCAGGCTTGCCAAAAGAGTCGTTCAACATTTGAAGCATCTCCTACGGCTGGGCATTCTCGAACCTACGGCTGAACTCATCATTCATTACCGTCAGCATTATGCACCGAACGGTGGTGCGATCATTGAGCCACTTCTGGTAAGTATCTCGGACCACCCTTCTAGTGTTCAGGGCTGGCTCCTCAGGTGTCGGATCCGTTACTACATAAAGGATCTGCTCATGCTCAAGGATGATTTTCAATTTTCGATACCAGCTATTGAAATTAGATCCCATGAGCTTGTCATTATCTAATAATGATCAGAGCGACAGGGTAGTGGCCATAGCTGCATATAGAAAAACCAAACCTTTATTAGTACATAAATTATTAATACTAAAGACTTGGACTTTAGTCTAAAGTTTCTCCCAGTATTTTTACAAACTGGTAGCCTCAACCTCCAATTCAAAAAATTACTTTAATTCCTTAGTGGGTACTAGAATCCACACAGACTACACATGAGCCCAACTTTGGTTGGTCAACCCATGTACACTATGGGTACATTCATAATCAATTGTTTCTCTAAACAACTTCTAGTAATTAATTTTGCCCCAGAACCTAATCAGTAGGCTTTGGCCTCCACTAAAAAGATCTGGTTAGGTCCAACCATTAACATGATTAGATTTGATGAATCAGATCAATAAATGATCAGGCCCGACTTTGGCCGGCCAACCTAACCACCATCAGAAAGACTCAACCAAATTATCATATTATGAATGATAATTTCATTAGTCAATAAGCACCAAGCCTTTGGGCCTCCAATGATTATTAAACTAATGGACTCATTATCACTCACTTAATGGGAGGTTATGACTTAGTTATCATATAACATAATAATTTTTAGGGATCTAATAATTTTTAAGAATTTTTATTAAAGGATAGAAGAGAAGAAATTAACCAGCCAATTTCAATCCTCCCACTGACTTCACCAAGTCGGATTAAAAAAGATTTAATTGAAGCCGGCATTAGAAGCACCTAAATCAGTCACACTGATTTACCTAATGACATGGATGACCCTAATCATCAAGTGATCTAATCAAAATCTAACTCATCAGGTTGGCCAGGTAAGTGAGATCAGTGGTGGGATATGCCATTAACTCGTCAGAGATCGAATCAATGCGAGTAGCTCCCACTTAAAAATCACTGGTCAGACTGCCGAACTTACCTTAGACACCAACCGGTTCATTAGTTTTAATTTGATCAACTTAGTAAATAGGGTTCCACCATGTAGCCAAAAATTAAGTCCATCTTGGTCTAGTTAAAGATATGGACCCATTCAACTACAACTATTGGAGTTGAATCTAGAGTGTCCTTGACCTAATCTAATTCAACTTTTGATTAGATTTGATCAATTACTCTAATTTAGTTCATTTCTTTAAGCTAACCTTAGGTCTAATCCAATTATGGACCTAATCCATCTAACCCATTGACCCACAAGTTTATACAATTGTCTTAGATCTTAATTCACAATTCTAGACCAACTAGACAACTCTTAATTCTTTTAATTAAGTATTTGGGCTGATGGGTCAGGATTTGGCATTTCGAAAATAATTTTCAAATTTAAAAAATTTTATTTTCTGTTCACCAAATGTGTTGACTCATTTCACAAACGAATCAGCATATTTCATAAACAGCAATCCTATTGCTAATTACATAAGAGAAAATAACTCAATCAAAATAAATCATGAATATTCCTTTAGATCTAATCTAACACATTCATGATAAATTTTATAATTGAATATTTATAATTAAGTCCTTTCGCTGCTTCGTTTGTATGGGATATAATCGCATCGGCACCCCTACCGCCATAGGAGAACCCATCAAATGGGAGGAGAGGGCCTTTAAACCCTACTTTTCTCCTATGATCGGATGACCATGGCAACCAACCCAATTAGACTACTTGCTACTTGGATCAAGTATATCTAAATATACCAATTTCAAAATTTAAATTTCAAATTTTAAATTTTAAATTTTAAATTTTGAATTTCAAATTTCAAACAAATTTCAAATTTTTGAATTTCAATTTTTAAATTTCAAATTTTGAATTTCAAATTTGAAATTTCAAACAAATTTTAAATTTTGAATTTCAAATTTTTGAATTTTGAATTTCAAATTTTAAATTTCAAAATTTAAATTTCAAATTTTGAATTTCAAATTTTTGAATTTTGAATTTCGAACAAATTTCAAAATTCAAATTTTAAATTTTAAATTTTAAATTTCAAATTTAAATTTTTACATTACTATTTAATCTATGCATGCAAATGTACATCATATTTTAAAATCTGGCTCTGATACCATTTGAAGTGAAATTTAGTGCAGGGGTAAAATGATAATTTTAAAATTTTTTCAAAATTATAATTTTATAGTATAAATTATTAATTAATCTAATTAACTAACATGTATTAACCCTACACAAGGATCTAAATATAATATATATAGCATGTATTTAAATTTGAAATTCAAACTTCTACGATAAATATTTTACTGTTATGTGTTTAGAACACATTACCTTCGTGCGGGTAGTCGATCATCACAATCTGATCACCATCGGAAGGGTCTGATCATCGTAATGCAGCCACACAATATGTCTGACCTCTGTGGATCATCCACACGAAGCTTTCGATCTGATCGGCTCCTCACGAATGCTAGTTCGTTGCAGAACTCTTTCGACGGTCAATGTTGATCGAACTCCTTTGATCTTGATCTGTCGACTCTTTGGATGCTCTGGATCATTAGTAGATGTACTTGAAAGGTTGATGAAGCTCTCCCTAAAATCTTGTGAGCTCACGACACTCGTAGCTCACTTTCTCACTTCCCGAACCCTAGATAGAAACCCTAGGGTACTCTCTGAAAAGCCTGTGCCCACTCTCTTTCTTTTCTTTCCTCTCAAAATTTTTGAATTTTTTAAAATCATGCAAAAAGCTTCCTCATGCCCACTTTTCTTTCTCAGAAATCTCATACACACGCCCCACCTTCTTCTCACTTTTAAAACAATGCAAGATGCATCTTAAACGCGTGAGAGGATAAAGATAGGTGGTTGCTCATTTGAATTCAAATCGAATTTGAATTCAAATGCTAACCAACCCATCCTTATCTACTCTTGGCATGAGAAGAGAAGGGCGTGGGCTCCCTTGTGTGTGGAGAGTTTACACAAGAAACTCTTTCTCGTGTAAAGCAAATGGCGCACAAATAGATAAGGCTAGGTGGCGCATGGATTAGTTGCCCATTCAAATTCAAACTTCATTTGAATTTGAATGGCCAACCAACCATCTTTATCCACCCAAATGGTGCACAAATGGAGGGGCATGGAAGGCTTCTTTGTGGGAGAAAATTCATGAGAAGTTGTTTCTCGTGAATTCAAATGGGCGCAGATGAGTGAGGTGGCGCAGGGAGAGAATTCAAAAGGTGGTTTCAACCTAATTGAGCCAACCTAATCAAAATAGGTTAGGCATAATTAGACAAAGTTAAACTCAATTTAATTAGGCTTAATTAGGCTCAATAAAATTTTAATCAAATCAAAAATTGACTAAGCCCAATCCCTGATCAGATCAGGGACCAAACCACCTTGGCAATTAGGTCAACACTTAACCTAATCGGGTCAAACCCAACTGAATCCAATTCAATTGGACTTGATCCAAAAATAATTACTCAATTAAATTGAGTTAATTAGTGATCAAATCACTAATTAAATCTCTCATAAATATTGAGTCCAAATCCGATGGGCAATCGAACATCAGAGTCCATCGATATGAAACCCTGATCAAAAAGTCCCAAACTAGTGGAACTCTTGACCCCGATACCCAAAATGTGTGGAACTCATGATTAGAAAATTTTGATTTTTGATCATAGAGTTTCAGACATGTAGGACTCAAAGTCCATGAGCATTAGGATTCTTCACCAGCCATCAGATCAGATAGGAACCTCTAATGTGTGTGACCCTACAGGTTCGAACCTAAACCGGTAGCACAGGAACCAATTCCTATACTAATCGAAGTGACCATCTAGCAATGGTACCCGACGTCTGGATAGGTCGAATAGTCATAATTGCAACACTTAGAACCTACGCGAATATGGTTACTGTATAATTCATCCCTTTTGACCCCTGTGTTTAGGACGACTCAGGGTTAAACTGTCAACCCTGATTAGATCATCCGAATCATGCTCAACTCAAACAGTCCTGTGACTCCTCACTAGGACTACTCTGGCCAAGATTTTGCTAAATTGAAACACGACTGTATACAGCTCCTGAACTAGAGTGGTCAATCCCATCTTGACACACGCACCGATAAGTCAAGTACTTGACTACACCCAGCAGCCTTCCGTCATTGAATTAAAAATTCAAGTAGTCCAGTGCCTAAGTGCAGTGAGTTGCTTGCAAGTCACCGTGTCGGTCTCAGGTCGGAGGGATAGTTATACCCATATTCCATCGGAGCAAATCTTGACAGCAGAAAAAGCTGTAGAGTCGATCACGTTCAGTGCAGATGTATCCTTACATCTCACCTGTATGCCATACCAGTATCTCCACACTCTTTGGTTAAGAGGACAACCAACCCATATGGCACACAATGACCTATACTTGATAAACATTGTTGTCCTTGGTAACAATGTATTATTTGGTCGCGAACAGGTTTAAAGACTAAACGATAAATCCTCCTTTGTCATGTCTAAATAGTTCTAAGGACTTCACCACAACACAGGAGTTCATTAGAAGTTAAAATAATTTGTGATAAAAAATATTAAAATAACTTTTATTTATTTATAATTCATATACTAATACAAAAAAGAGCACAACTGTCAACAAGCTGACGATTGGCTTTGGGACACTATTCCCAACAAAAATATGGGGCATCCCATATTTCTTATGCTAAAAAGAGAGAAACGCATGAGAAAGAATCAGATTAATTCTTTCTCATGCCAACCTCTTTCTTGGTGCACAAGGTAAATGGATTGGTGCCACAAAAGTTTTCTTTTATCCCTTGATCTCTTTCCTACTTATCCTCTTATCTTGATTTGAATCAAATTTGAATTAGGAAGGAGATAAGATAGATGACTCATCAAGAGATGCCGCCCAACTTTCTTTGTGCCCACTTTCTCTATGCCCTCCTCTCACATGCCAATATTCCTCACGCTAAACTCTTTTTGCATGAGATATTTAGGCATGGAATCCTAGGCATGTGCAAGGAGAGAGAGTCTCAGAGAGTTGGAACTCTAAGATATCTTATTTTGGTTTCAATCCAAATTTGATTTGGTTTGACCTAAGGGGAGGGAACCTAATCAAATTAGAAACTCAATCTCTTCTATTAAATCTTAATCTAATTAGAAATTAACTGAACCCAAGTCTTGATCAAATCAAGATTTAGTATCCTTTATATTTAAGCGGATCTAATCAAACCCAATTCAAGTCAAACTGAATCTAATTCTATTAGATTTGATCCGAACCTCATTGCTCAATCAAATTGAGCCAATTAGCAATTCAATTACTAATTAATCCTCCTATAATTCACTAACACTTAGTAGATTACATAATTATAATATTTTATAAGATTAATCATCAATCATATTGATGATTATACCCTTATAATCATTAATCAACTATCTGATCGAACAAGAATCTCTTTTATGCATAATCTCATAAATTTTATTCTGTCTGGTAGTGAGATATATTATGATCCTCATCATAATATCATCGAAACTCCTTTTGATGGGTTGAAATAATTTCAACTCTGCCCTTTAAGGATCATTGATCATCAAGATGATACTTGATGAGTCTCATAATCCATCAGTGACACCTAGCAATATATAGTGACAACCCAGCAGAATGAAAGTATAAACCCTTAGGTGCAGCTATCATGTGATTCAATCCTTCTATCATGAGTTCTGACTTGATGGAGATCATGGAGAACTCGTCAAACCCCAATGTTAGTCATATGTCAAATTAGCTCAACTCGAGTTCACTTGTGAATCTTGCAGAAACTCTTTTTCAGTGTTCATACTTACTTTGATCAAAGACTTTATGAACTCAGTCTCATGAATTATATAGAATTTCTCTTTTTCTACCAAGATCGATAGATCCCATCTAGGTGCATCCTACTCCTAATAGCAAATTTGAACCCACCATAGCCAACATACATAGCAAGGACCCAAATGGCTAGGGACTAAGAGATCATGTAGTCAAACTACAGTAGCCTCACTATGAATGTCGATGCACCACAGGTCAAACGATCACTCACATCACTGCAGCATCGAGAAGACCACTGATGAGTGAGTAAATATCCAAGTGATTTTTTATATTGATCACACTCAGTACAAATTATTCTCTAACAACCACCTACATTCTCATCCTAGTATCTTCATACTGTAGACTCGAGACTAATCTATCCAGAAGGGAGGTGATCCATGCACCGATCTTAAATGGATTGATTACTGTCTTTCGTGATGATCCTTTGATCAAAAGTATTTAGAAACTAATCATGATCATTGATCAACTATTTGATCAGACAAGAATCTCTTTTGTGTGTGATCTCATAGATTTCATTCTGTTTAGTAGTGAGATATATTATGTCTCTATCATAATATCATCGAAACTCTTTTCGATGGATTGGAATAATTCCAACTCTGTCCTTCAATGATCATCGATCATCAAGATGACGCTCGATAAGTCCTATAATCCATCAATGATACCTAGTAATATGTAGTAACAACCTAGTAGAATAAAAGTATGAATCCTTAGGTGTAGCTATCGTGTGATTCAGTTCTTCTATCATGAGTTCTAACTTGACAGAGGTCATGGAGAACTCGTCAAATTCCAACGTCAGTCATATGCCAGATTGGCTCAACTCGAGTTCGCTTGTGAATCCTATAAAAACTCTTTTTCAATATTCATACTTACTTCAGTCAAAGACTTTATGAACTTAGTCTCATGAATTATATAAGACTTCTCTTTTTCTATCAAGATCGATAGATTCTATCTAGATGCACCCAACTCCTAACAGTGAATTGGAACCCACCATAGCCAACATCACAGTAAGGATCCAAATGGCTAGGGACCAAGAGATCATGTAGTCAAACTACAGTAGCCTCAATGCGAATAGCTGATGCACCACAGATCAAAGAATCATTTACACCACTGCAGCATCGAGAAGATCACTGATGAGTGAGTAGACATCCAAGTGATTTCTCGTATTGATCACACTCAGTATAAGTTATTCTCTAACAACCACCTACACTCTCACCCTAATATCTCCATATTGCAGACTCGAGACTCATCTATCTAGAAGGGAGGTGATCCATGCACTGATCTTAAATAGATTGATCACTGTCCTCTGTGATGATCTTTTGATCGGAAGCATTTAGAAACTAACCACTAATAATATATGTCTCAAATGAGAAATATGACAGTACTCTCACTGATCTTTTTGTACACACATAGCTCCTCCTTATTTTTTATGAAATCAAATATTTTGATCATATCATTAAAGTAAGTGTTCGAACTCTGAGATGCTTGCTTGAGTCCATATATGGACCTTTGCAACTTGCAGACCTTGTGATCACCATCATTGGATGTAAAATCTATAGGCTGCTCCATATAGATATCTCCCTCAAGATATCTAGTTAGGAAGGCAATTTTCATATCCATCCCTATATTTCATAATCATGAAAAGTCACAATCGCAAGTAGAGTCTGGATGGATTTTAGCATGGCCATGGAGAAAAAGATTTTCTGATAGTCAATGCCTTCACGTTGACTATAACGTTTCACAACTAATCTTTTCTTATAGGTCTTTACCTTACCATCCAAATCTATTTTTCTTTTATAGATCTATTTACACACAATAGGTACTATACCTTTAGATAGATCTACTAAGGTCCAAATCTGGTTGAAATGCATGGAGTCAATTTCTAACTTCATCACTTCCTTCTATTTCTCAGAGTCTACATTTAACATCACCTCATCATAGATCTTGAGATCATTCCTAATGTTCCTATCTCCCACAAAAAATGCTTCCTCTAGATCCCCTGTAAGAATACTTAAGTATCTTTCAAGAGGACAGGAGATCCTACTTGATCTATGAGGTGGAAGAGGTACCACATCTATTGGCTCACTAATGGATTTAGGTTCTTGGACTCGATGCTCTTCAGAGACTTTCTCTTCGAGCTCAATCTTTCTCCCACTATCTCCATCTTGGATAAACTCCTTTTTCAAGAAGACAGCATGATGGCTCATAATCACATTGTGATCCTCAGAAAGATAGAAATAGTATCCCATAGATTCTTTAGAATATCTTATAAAATGAGTCCTGAAAGATCTAGCCTCTAACTTATTGTTGTCCAGATATAGAGCCCAAGAGGGGGGTGAATTGGATCTTTTTAAAATTTTTAAGATTAGTGCACTTAAGTAATGTGCCAAAGTGTTGAGTGGAGTGAGTTGATTTACAATGAAAATAAATTCAAACACAAATGATAGGTATGCAAGTATAAAGCATAAAGAACAAGTAAAAAGATGCAAGCACAACAAACACAAAGAATTTATAGTGGTTCGGTGCCAACCTTGCACCTATATCCACTCTCCAAGTCCCTACTTAGAAATTCAATCCACTAAATAGATTTTAAAGTTACAACATATCGGACAACTCTGACCCTTGCTATCCAAGCAAGAATACTTATTTCTAGAGTACAAGCCAATCCTCAACACTCCAATTTCAGGTTTGGATCAACCTATCCAAGTTTTGGAACCCCCCAAAACTCAAAATCTAAAAAACAATATGAGAAAAATAAGGTACAAAAATTTTAGCATAATATCTCCTTAAATGAACACAATAAATATAAAAAAAATATAATACTTAAGGAGAAGAAGCTTTTGCTAAACACTCTCAATAAATTACACACTTGATTGCAGCGGGAGAGTGGTTGGTGAGCTAATTGAATGCTTCTTTTCCTCTCTTTTAAGAATTTTTGAACTTTTCTCGGATGTGAGTTTTGAATGCTTGCAAACTTATAATTTTTTACTTCAAGAGAGCATTTATAATCATCATTTGTATTTGAAAATATTTTAATATCAGTTTAGAGCCATTGGAGAGTGTTTAATATGTATTAAATACATCAAAAATAGGTCAAAAACTAGCTGTTACAAAGCTCGTCCAGAATGGGACGTCCCACTGGCAATGGGACGTCCCATGGAGTGTCCCAATTGGCCAGTCAGAAAGTTTAACTTTCTATTTTGGTCTCAAAGTCTCAGGGGTCGTCCCAAGTTGGTCGTCCCACTACATAGATTATCCCAAGTGGGTCATCCTACTGCATGCCATGAGCTAAAATGAAGCATGCCGGCAATCCAATAAAAGGGGATACCCAGATGGGTTGCCCCATTTTGTGCCAACTTAATTTTTCATATATTTAAGATCCAAAACTTATCAGAATACTTTCAAACATTCTCAAATGGCTTCAAATCAATTGGACACTCTCAGAAGGCCTCGAAAACTTCTCCAACTTGCAGAAACTTCAACTTTGGCATACTTGATGAAGCTTTTCAAATCTAATCTTTTGGACTACCTGAAACAACACAAGAATATTTTTCAAAGATAAGAAATATATTAGTAGTCTCCTCAAATGATTTGCGATCATCAAAATCAATTCTTGGAGCAACAATCTCTCCCTTTTTTATGATGGTAAAATATTTGAGTGTTCATAAAATAAGTCCATAAAGCTCAAGAAATTGAGTTTGTGAAGCACTTATAGGAACATGCCAAAGATTAAGCATAGAAAATTATGAGATATATATTTTTAGCAAGTTATAATATTTTGAGTCATTTTGCTGAGAACTCATTTGTGAAGGTATCAGAGTTTTTCTGAAGATTATTTTTAATTAGCAAAATCCTCTCCTTTCTTGTATGAAATAGATAAAAGTAATTATTTTAACCATTTTGAAAAAGACTTCCTCCTTTATTATATAAAAAGTGGTCAAATTATAAAATTTTTCTTATTAAAACAAAGATAGTTCATAAAAGAAATTTTTTTTCTTCTTTATTTTTAGTATCAGAGCAATAAATGTGAAAAAAATCTTTCTTTCTCTTTTTCTTATTTTAATATCAAAAATAAAAACAATGAAGTAAGAATTAAAAGAGAAGGTATTAGAGCATTTTGCAAAATCAAAAATAGATGTATCAAGGTATTTTGGTATCAAGATAAAAATAAAATTATCAGAGCACTCAAGAAAAATAGATGTATCATAGTATTTTTTAAAAGAATCAAAATAAAAGTAAAGATAGACGTATCAAAGTAAAAAAAATAGACGTAGCAGAGGCGTATCAAAGCAAAATACTGTATCAGAGTAAAAAATTTAAAAAATTTAGATAAAGATAAACAGGACCATACTACTTTCTCTCCCTTTTTGACATCATCAAAAATAGACTAGAGAGAGTAAGATTTTTAATGGTTGTACATCAGGTATCAGAGTAATAGAGTGCAGTCATCAAAATGTAACAGTCATTCATTCATTCATTCATTCAAAAATAGTGGGCCATACAAAGTGATAATAAAGGATAACCTCATTCATTAATTACAACAAAAAGAGAGGTTACAAGAGCCATAATATATATCTATGAGTATAAAGCACTCATACATTCAACAAAATACAACAACTAAGTAATCTAAAAAGTCTAGTACAAATGATCAAATCAATGAGAATGGGCATCGAGCTCAAGATCAAGATAAGTAAAATATAATCAGCCTCATCCTCGACCGAAGGGTCTGATCTGAGAGGAAGATGTCGGAGGATAAAATGCAATGGACTGGATAAAGACTGGCTCACTGGATGCGAAGGGCCTGGACTGAAGCTGAGTCCTAATGGCATTAAGCTGAGACAAAACTCCTCTCACTAAAATTCAAAGCCCATCTAGATCAGAAGATATGAAGTCCCTGGAGTCCCTGATATCTGCTCGAATCAGCTCAAGAGAAGAACAAAGCTGGCTATAGAGTCTCTCTATCTCTCGAGCTAAAACATCCAACTGAGATGAAGTGGTGGTCGATGTGCTCATTTCTACCAATAGAGAGTCTAAAATCAGTCTGATCTCCCTCTCAATATCAAAAATTCTGCTACTAAATCTGAGTAGGAAGCTCTCCACACTCTTCAGTCTAGTACTCAGATCAGACAAGAGCTCTATCAAAAAAAACATATGTGGTATGACAGAAAAGTCTGAGAAAAGATCAGAGAGACCACTCGATGGAGCCTAACGATACTACTGCTGCTGCTGCACCTGCTAGAGAATCTGCTCCTGATACTGCTGAAACTGATGGAGATGCTGAAGAATCTGATCCTAAATCGCTGCTGCTGAACAAATAGAATCTCTACTACTCTCTCAGCCAACAGTCCCATATCATCATCTCCCAAGCTAAATGATGGCACGGTACAACTCGATGGGGGTACTCTGACTGAGGGTCCTGCCTCAAGCTCTGATACAGGATGATCAACTAGACTCTACCTGGGCATAGATGAAGATGGACCCTTCCCCTCAGCATGCTCCTCCTCATCATCATCCTCCTCAACTACAGCTGCATGGCCCTTGGCCCAACGGCCATCTACTCTGACAAACCCCATACGTCGAAGAGAGTGGTTGTTGTAGGTGTCGGTGTATGATAGTCTCCAAAGAATCTGCTCCTAATACTACTAAAACTGATGGAGATGCTGAAGAACCTGATCCTGAAATCACTGCTGCTGAATAAATAGAATCCCTACCACTCTCTCAGCCAACAATCCCATATCATCATCTCCCAAGCTAAATGATGGCACAGTATGGCTCGATGGGGGTACTCTGACTGAGGGTCCTACCTCAGGCTCCGATACAGGATGATCAACTAGACTCTACCTGGGCATAGGTGAAGATGGACCCTTTCCCTCAGCATGCTCCTCCTCCTCATCATCCTCCTCCTCAACTGCAGCTGCACGGCCCTAGGCCCAACAGTCATCTACTTTGACAAACCCCATACGCCGAAGAGAGTGGTTGTTGTAGGTGTCAGTGTATGACAGTCTACAAATAATCTCTCCCTCAAAACTTACTCCAAAATTCTTAAAAATCACTGTGAGAGCCATGCCATATGGCAAGAGAGCCTTGGATCTATTCAAGGCTTCCCTCATGGCATCGATCATCAAGAAAGGTAGATTCAGGGGAGCCTCAGAAACAACATAATGCATCAAACAGATATCCCTACCAGTCATCAAATCATATCTTCCCCCTCTAGAGAAGAAAATCTTAGACACCATGTGGTGGAGCAACCTCATCTCCACACTCAGATCCTTGGCCTCAATCTTCAGAAATCCCTCTACATCTTCTCTTCCAAGGATAGTCCTAAGTCCAATTTTCTTTTTAGGTAGCTCATCTAGGCAACTACCCTCATAAGGCATCTAAAGGAGTCTACCTAGTCTAGGTGCATTCAAAATGATTTGGACTTCCTTCACAGTAGACCTCAAAACACCATCAGAGAAGACTAAATTTGAGTAAAATTCTTTAACAACATCAATATAAACTGGCTCAGATAAATTAAAAAAAAATCTCCATCCTTGCTTAATTAATTTCTCTCCAATTGAAAAACCATCACTCCTCAAAAATGGAAAATCCATATTTCTTCCCAAAGCTATTTTTCTTGTAGATAGATGGATCTTACTTGGTGTAACTGGTGGAGAATCTTGGGTTGGTGCTTGAGCTGCTTTCTTCCTTCATTCCTCAGCCTCCAAGGAACTCACTGACTTCCTTCTCTATGGCAACCTCATTTTGGGGGCCATTGTCCCAAGGAGAAGAGAGAAATCGATCAAGAGAGGGATGAGAGATGGAAGGAAATGAAGAGGTGAAGAGGGTTTAGGAGAGTTTCTCATGAAATTTGCGGGTTAGGGTTTGAAATTTGGTGGAGATCAAGAGAATAAGCCATGAGAGAGAGTGAGAGCTTAAGGGTTTGAGATAAAAATCCAAGATTTTGAGGTCGGTAGAGATCTAGAAGGAGATTCTTAGGTTTGGGATGAGAAGGAGAGAAAGGATTTGGGGTTTGAGTCACCCCAAATGGCTTTAAATAGAATAGGAAATGGGTCGGCTCAAGGGAGAAGAACCAAACCCGTTCAAATGGGATGCCTCATCTAGGGTTGCATCAGGCGATTAGAAAAATATTTTAAAAAAAGAGAAATTTTAAAAGAAAAAATTTGAAATGGGTCATATTGAGTTGAGATGATCATGAGGAGTCTAGATAAATTTTGATATAATTTTTGATTAAGTATTTCAATAGAAAAAAAAATTGGAAAGGTATCTGAATAGCATTGATGATTTTTAATTGTCTTGAAAGAATCTCAAAAAAAAGATAGGTGGCTCCCAAAATTAAGATAATAAGGTCAAAAATTTTTAAAAAAAATTTGAGAGTAAAATTATGATTGAAGTTTAAGTAGAAGGATCTAAGATGCCCAATTTTCTTCTAATTTCATAAAATTTATTTTCATTTAGTACTTTGGTGAAAATATCAGCTAGTTGTTTTTCAGTATTTATATATTCAAGTATTATGTCATTATTTTGAATATGTTCTCTTATAAAATGATGTCTAATTTCAATGTATTTTGATCTAGAGCGTTGGATTGAATTTTTGGTCAAATTGATGATACTAGTATTATCACATCTTATAGGGATATTTTTAAGTTCAATATCAAAATCTATGAGTTGTTGCTTAATCCATAGGATTTGAGTACAGCAACTTCCAGCTGTAATGTATTCGACCTCAACCGTAGATAATGCTACAAAATTTTACTTCTTGCTAAATCAAGAGATTAAGTTTACTTCTAGAAATTGGCAAGTTTCACTAGTACTTTTCCTATCTAGTTTACATCCAGCAAAGTCTGCATCGAGTAACCTATTAAGTCCATAAAAGATTATTTTGAGAACCAAAGTCCTAAGTTTTGTATTTTTTTAAAATATCTAAAAATTTTCTTAATAGCATTTAAATGAGATTCCTTAGGATTTGATTGATATCTAGCACACATGTATACACTGAACATTATATCAGGTCTACTAGCAGTAAGATACAATAAAAAGTCTATCATGCCTCTATAGAGTTTTGAATGAATATTTTTATCATGTTTATCTTTTTTTAATTTACAGGAAGGGGTCATAGATGTACTTACAATTTTTGAGCTCTCTATTTCAAATTTCTTTAATAGTTCTCTTGTGTACTTACTTTGGGTGATGGAGATTTCCTCTTTCATTTGCTGGATCTGAAGTTCGAGGAAGAAAGTGAGTTCTCCCATCATGCTCATCTCGAACTCCTCCTACATGAGCTTGACAAATTTTTGACACAAATCTTCATTAGTAGATCCAAATATAATGTCATCAACATATATCTGTATAACTAAAATTTTTTTATCTTTTTATTTTATAAACAGAGTAGTATCAAATTTTTCTCTTGAAAAATTATTTTCTAATAAGAACTTACTTAATCTTTCATACTAAACCCTAGGAGCTTATTTTAAACCATATAATGCTTTGTTTAACTTAAATACATGATCTAAAAATTTATGACTTTCAAAATCTGGAGGTTGTTCTACGTATACTTCTTCAGCAATATAACCATTTAGAAAAGTACTCTTAACATCTATTTGAAATAATTTAAAGTTCATAAAACAAGTAAAAGCAAGTAGCATTCTTATTACTTCTAGTCTAAGGAGCAAATATTTCATCAAAATTAATTCTTTCTTGTTGATTGTATCCTTTAGCAACTAATCTTGCTTTATTTCTTATTACATTTCTATCTTCATCTAATTTATTCCTATATATCCATTTAGTTTCTATTAGGGGTGATTTTTAAGTCTAGCAACTAGTATCCATACATTATTTCTTTCAAATTGGTTTAGCTCTTCTTGAATGGCAATTATCCAATGATGGTCTTTTTCAGCTTCATCTATTGTTTTAGGTTCTCGATGTGAAACAAAAGCTACATAATTACAAACATCTTTAAGAGAAGATCTAGTTCTTACTCCTTATGTCGGATCATCAATTATTAATTCTTTGGGATGATTGTGGACATACCTCCATTCTCTTGAAAGATTATCTGTATCTTGAGATTGTTCTTAAATATTCTGATCATTGATGCTTTCATCCTCATATTTTTCATCCAATTGATCTTTATTTTGCTCATCTGAGTCATTGATGGTGAGCTTTTTCATTTCATTTTCTATGATACCTGCATCATCAGCATCCTCTTTCTTTCTTGATAGAAGATCATTAGTTTTGTCTAAAACTACATGAATTGACTCTTCCACTACTAGTGTTCTTTTATTAAATATTCTAAAGACTTTGCTAGAAGTGGAATAGCCAAGAAATATAGCTTCATCAGATTTAGCATCAAATTTACTTAAGCTATCTTTGCCATTATTTAAAATAAAACACCGACAATCGAAAATATGAAAATAGTCTATATTAGGTTTTCTACCTTTCCATAGTTCATAAGGTGTTTTCTTTAAAATTGATCTTATTAAAGTATGATTTAAAATGTAACATATTATGTTAATTGCCTCTACCCAAAAATATTTTGAGAGTTTACTTTCACATAGTATGGTATGGGCCATTTTTTTTAGGGTTGTATTTTTTTCTCTCAATAACTCTATTTTGTTGTGGTATTCTAGGTGCTGAAAAATTATGATCTATATTTTTTTCATCACAAAATTTTTTAAAATTTTTATTTTCAAATTCAGTGTCATGGTCACTTCGAATAGAAACAATTGGTAAATCCTTTTCATTCGAAACCTTTCGATAAAACTTAGAGAATGCTGAAAATACTTCATCCTTAGATGCTAAAAATAAAATTCAAATAAAATGAGAAAAATCATCAATAATTATAAAATTATATCTTTTACCTCCTAGACTAGTTATCCTTATACGATCAAATAAATTCATATGTAGGAGTTCTAAAGCTTTAGAAGTTGAAACAATGTTCTTAAATTTTAAAAAAAACTCTTGTTTGTTTACTTAATTGACATACACTACAAATTTTATCTTTATCAAAATTAATTTTTGGCAAATCAAAATTCAAATCTTTTTAATGATTTTAGAATGTGTGTGCATACTAATATATGCAAGCCTATGGTGCCAAAGCTAACTAGTTTCATTAATTTTAGCATTCATGGCCACAAGACATTGCATGTTTTGTATGGAGAGATTATCCAAATCAACCATGTATACATTACCATGCCTATGTCCAATGAATCTAGTATTAACATCAGAGGGACTAGTTACAATGCACATAGATGATTCAAAAATTACTTTGTAACCTTTATCACATAATTGACTAATACTTAAAAGATTATGCTTAAGACCATCTACAAGTAATACATTTTCAATGTAAGTGAAGGGAGTGATACCAATGTTATCAATGCCAATGATCTTTTCTTTGCCATTATCTCTAAAGGTGACCAACCCTCCATTCTAGACTTTTAATATGATGAATTGAGATTCATCACCAGTCATGTGTCTTGAGCATCCACTATCAAGATATCACTTTCGTTTTGTTGCTTGGGATGCAAGATACACCTGCACACATGAAATCAAGTTTTAACCTTAGGTACCCAAGCTAACTTGGATCTTTTGAGATTAGTCACAATGGTTTTTTTTGGAATCTATATTTTCTTAATATTTCTATCATCAAATTTATTTGATAAACATGAATAGACTTTATGCCCTACTTTGCCATATTTAAAAGAAGTAATATTTGGCAATTTTCTTATGGATGTATTGACAAAATTATTTTTCAAAAACTTTTATTTTCTAAGAGTGTTATAGCCAAATCCGACTTTATCATATATAGCTTTTTGACTATCAATGATCATCTGAAGTTTGTTTGAACTTAATGTAAATCTATTAACTACAGGTTTCAACTTGGTTACCTCTTCCTTTAGTTTTTGATTTTCTTTTACAAGAGTTTCGTTTTGGCTTGAAAATTCATCTTTTTCTTTTAATAGAGATTGATTCTTTAATTCTAATTCTTTATTTTTGCTATCAACTTCTTCTTTTTCTTTAGCTAATACTTGATTTCTTAATTTTAAATTTTTATTTTTTATTCTTAATTCTTTTAGATCATTCAAAAGTTCATGAAAAGCTTCTAATAGTTCATCATAAGAAAATTTATTTTGAGTTTCGAGGGTTATCTCATTTTTGTATGCCATAAGATACAGGTTGGCTTCTTTGTGAGATTCTTCATCTATGGTGGAGTCATCATTGTCACTCTATGTAACCATCATAGCCTTTTTCTTCTTGAACTTCTTTTGACCTTTCTTGAGCTGAGGACATTCTATCTGAAATGCCCCAACTTCTTGCACTCATAACAAATGATGGGCTATTCTTTTTCTTTTTCTTTACTCAACTCGCCCTTAGCTGGTGGTCTTTTCTTGATCCCTTGTCTTCTTCTCCTCATGAAGCGTCTAAATTTTTTGGTGATTAGGATGAAATCTTCATCTTCCTCGCTATTTTCTGATTTTTCTGTATCTTCTTCTTCTTGAGCTGTCGACTTGAGAGTGATAGTCTTCTTTCTTCTGATCTCCTCCTCAGAGTATTGCTTCATGATCAGCTCGTGAGTCATGAGGGATCCAAATAGCTCCTCTAATGGTAGAGTATTTAAATCTTTGGCTTCTTGGATTGTAGCAACCTTTGCCTCTCACGATCTTGGTAAAGACCTGAATACTTTTCTCACAAGATCACTATTAGAATAATATTTGCCAAGACTTTTTAGACTGTTTATGATGTCAGTGAAATGGGTGAATATTTGAGTTATTGACTCTTCAGATTCTATTTTAAATAATTCATAGTTGCGCACAGGCATATTGATTTTAGACTCTTTTACCTGGTTGGTACCTTCATATGTAACTTTGAACCTATCCCAAATTTTTTTAGCTGAATTGCAAGTAGAAATATGATTAAATTTATTTGTATCTAAAGTATAATATAAAATATTCATGGCTTTAGCATTAAGCTGAGCAATTATCTTATCAAATTCATCCCATTTACCTTTCGGTTTAGGGAGAGACACACCATCAATCAATTTAGTGGGTGTGTGTGGTTCATTTACTATGATACTCCACATATCATAGTCAAATACTTGAATAAAAATTCTCATCCAAACTTTTCAATAGGTGTAGTTTGACCCATTGAAAAGTGAAGGTCGGTTTGTGGATTACCCTTCGACTAGGGATGTGCCAAATTGGGCTACCATAGACCTTTGACTCTTGATAGTCAAATCAAGCAAGGGCTAGAGCATCAAACTCTAATACCACTTATTACCCAGATATGGAGCCCAAGAGGGGGAGTGAATTGAATCTTTTTAAAATTTTTAAGATTAGTGCACTTAAGTAATGTGCCAAAGGGTTGAGTGGAGTGAGTTGATTTGCAATGAAAATAAATTCAAATACAAATGATAGGTATACAAGTATAAAGCACAAAAAATAAGTAAAGAGATACAAGCACAATAAACACAAAAAATTTATAGTGGTTCAGTGCCAACCTTGTACCTACATCTACTCCTCAAGTCTCTACTTGAGAATTTAATTCACTAAATAGATTTCAAAGTTACAATACATTGGATAACTCCGACCCTTGCTATCCAAGTAAGAATACTTATTTTTCAGATACAAACCAATCCTCAACACTCTGATTTTAGGTTCGGATCAACCTATCCGAGTTTTGAAATCCTTCAAAACTCAAAATCCAAAAAATAATGTGAGAAAAACAAGAAACAAAAATTTCAGCATAATATCTCCTTAAATGAACACAATAATTGCAATAGAAATATAATACTTAAGGGGAAGAAGCTTTTGCTGAACACCCTCAATGAATTGCACACTTGATTGCAGCTGGAGAGTAGTTGGTGAGCTGATTGAATGCTTCTTTTCCTCTTTTTTATGGATTTTTGAATTTTTCTCGGATGTGAGCTTTGAATGCTTGCAAACTTATGATTTTTTACTTCAAGAGAGTATTTGTAATCACTATTTGCACTTGAGAATATCTTAGTATCAGTTTAGAACCACTGGAGAGTATTTAATATATATTAAATACACCAAAAATGGACTGAAAACTAGCTGTTACGAAGCTCGTCTAGAATGGGATATCCCATGGGGCGTCCCAATATGCCAGACAAAAAGTTCAACTTTCTATTTTAATCTTAGGATCTCAGGGGTCATCCCAAGTGGGTCATCCCACTACATGGATCATCCTAAGTGGATCGTCTCACTATGTGCCATGTGCCAAAATGAAGCGTGCCGACTACCCAATGAAAAAAGATGATCCAGATGGGTCATCCCATTTTGTGCTAACATAGTTTTTCATGTATTTAAGATCTAAAACTTATCAGAATGCTTTCAAATATTCACAAATGGCTTCAAATCAATTGGATACTCTCAGAAGGCCTCAAAAACTTCTCCAACTTACAGAAATTTTAACTTTGGCACACTTGATGAAGCTTTTCAAACCCAATCTTTTGGACTATCTGAAATAACACAAGAATATTCTTCAAAGATAAGAAACATATTAGTAGTCCCCTCAAATAGTTTGCGATCATCAAAATTAATTTTTGGAGCAACACTTGTCCGTTTGTTGATGCTTGACATGGATCGAGCATCTCCAAATCTTGAGTTAATCCAGAGTTGGCTTCTTATCATGCAATAACTTGTATAGTGTGCTATGAATGGATTTAGAGAAAATTTGATTCAAAAGATGAATAGAAGAAAGTAATGCATATCCCCAAAGAAAGACAAAAAGATTCGTGAAGCTCATCATGGATCAGACCATATCTAATAGGATCTAATTTCTCTTTTTTGATACCTCATTTAGCTAAGGCATCCCTAGAGGTGTCCACTGTAATACTATACCGTTATCTTTGAGATAGATCTAAAATTTTTCACTAAGGTATTCTCCTCCTTGATCTGATCGAAGAACCTTTATGAGTTTTTCAATCTACTTCTCTACTTCATGTCTGAACTCTTTAAACTTTTCCAAGACTTCAAACTTATAATACATTAAATACACAAATTTATATCATGAGAAATCATCGGTAAAGATTATGAAATAGACATAGCCACCCCTAGTCTGGACATCGAATGGACTGCACACATCAATGTACACCAGAGCTAATATCTTAGTGGTCCTTTTTTTGTATCCCATAAAGGGTAGCTTGGCCATCTTTTCTTGAAGATAGAACTCACAAATCGGATAAGACTCAAAAGTCAATGGCTCGAGAAAATCATCTTTCTCTAGTTTGTTAAGTCTATCCTCTTCTATATGGCCTAGCCTAAGGTACCACAGATACTTTTGGCTAATCCTATCTTTAAGTCTCTTAGATTGTATGGTATTCATAATTTATTTATTAATATTAACACTCATATCCACATGCAAATGATAAAGATCGTCAATCAAGAAAGCACGTGCAATAATTTTATTTTCAAAATAAATTATGTACATATCTTTATTGAAATGAAAATTATAATTATCTTATACCAACACAGATATAGAAATTAGATTTTTACTAGCTACAGGTATAAAATAATAGTCTTTCAAAATTATACTAATTCCTAATAATAGTCATAAAGGATAGGTCCCGATGGCTATAGTAGCAACTCTTGCTTCATTGCCGACTTAGAGAGTGATCTCGCCTTCTCTTAACCTTCTAGCTTCTTTCAAACTCCACATAAAAATGCACAAGTGAGAACTTGAATCAGAATCTAGAATCCAACTAGAAGAAGAAAAAATCATTAGATTAGTTTCTATTATGAGCAAATCAGACATACCTTCAGAAGGCCTGTCCTTCTTCTTGTTCTTTACGCTCGTCAGGTAGGCCGAACAGGTCCTTTTCTAATGGCCTTCGACATTATAATAGAAATATTTTTTCTTATCACCTGTCTTCTTGGGAACCTCCTTCTTGGGCTTGCTCTCATTCTTTTGCTTTTTCACAGCCTTCTTCTTCTTCTTTCAAGTAGATTTTCTTTTAAAGAAAGCCTGCTCTACAGTCAGAATTGTACCTCTTGAATCTTTTAAGGTGCCCTCGACTGTTATCAACATGTTCAACAATTCAGACAAAGTGCAATCAATCTTATTCATATGAAAGTTCATGATGAACTATCCAAATGAATCAGAAAGAGACTGGAGGATCAAATCCATCTGTAATTTTTTATCCATCGTCATCTCAAGCTTCTGAAGCTCTTTGATATTTTTGATCATTGTCAAACAATGATCATTGACAGACTACCCATCATGCATTTTTGCTCTGAAAAGTCTACGAAAGACTTCAAAGCGAGCTGTATGACTCTGCTCACAATACAACTCTTGTAGGTGAGTCAGCATATTCCTGACAGTTCGCATGTCTTCATATTAACACTGAAGATCATTTGATATGGATGCAAGAATATAGCACTTTGCCCTATTATTTTCATCCATCCACCTCTCAAGTACGGCTCATTGATCAGGAGATGGATGAACTGGCAACATAGATGCATCCTGATCTAGGATGTGGGTCAATTTTTCAGAACTGAGAACAATTCTCAAGTTTTGGAGTCAGTCTTTATAGTTTGTCCCAGTCAACCTATTGGTGTCAAAGATTCAGACTAAAGGATTGAAACTTGATATGGTTATCTACAGAGAGAATAATTTCTAATTAGATATTTGTACTTGCCAAATATTTATTCTAGAGATTTTAAAAATAAATAAGACTCCCATTATTTCTTTGAATCTCCCACACTCCACGAGTGGAGAAACAAAAAATTATATGCGATTGATTTCTAATAGGTACAGCGGTCTCATTAATCTATACACACCTCATCTAATTATTATTGGTGGGCATAGACCAATGACTGGATAATACTTTGTCTATTACTTTACTAAGCAAGATGTAGCAGGTTCAGTCTCTAAGTCCTGTGGCCTCATCTAACAGTTATTAGCATATTTTTCAGTTAAGTCAGACCCATCGTTCACTAGCAAACGTAAAACCATCATTAGGTCTCGTACTTAATAGTTATTGAGTCCAACTCCATCTTTACTCTGGGATATCAAATGCCAATAGAATGGTTGTATCTTCTCGATGTAATCGAACCACTGCAACTAGCCAAGAATGATCAACGTCAGGAGAGCACCCGTATCTCTACAATAGTGTAAGACCGCTAGACTTAATATTTAGTAAGAAGATTTAGATTTAGATCTCATCTAAATCAGTACATCTGATGTCTGACTAATCAGATTCAGATCAGTACAATCTCATATATGACTAACCTAGTCAATATGGGTGAACACAAATTACCAAGCAACCTTATTCAATCTTTAATCTATCAAATTGGCCAGATAAGTAAGATTGATGGAAGGATATACTGATGCTTATCTTAGACATCATCAAAATGATTAGATAAGCATGCTCCCAATTAAAATTCATCGATCGAATTGCCAACTTATCTTAGACACCAATTAGTCAATTAAAATCGATCGGACTAGCCTAGTGACTCAAGCTCGGATCATTGAGCCAAATTCGATCTTGAGTCAATCAATTCATATCAAAATATCAATTGATGTAATCAACTACAACTAAACTCAATTTTGAGCCCCTTTAACCTAATCCTAACCAACTATTGATTAGGGTCGATCAACTACTCAAAATCGGCAATGGTCTAATCTAATCTAATCAATTGACCCTAATCATAGTTTGATCACTAGACCTAATTTGTTCAACCCATATCCACATACAATAACATAATTTTTATATTTTAAAAATATTTTTTAGATTATATTTCATTACATGCATTAGTGGCTTATGATCTTAAAATAACTTCATATCTAAACCTAAAGTCATATATCTCATATATATAGTTTCAGATCTAAACAATAAAATATATATCATAAATATAATTTTTAGATCTAAAATTAAAATTACACATATCTAAAATATATAAAATGAGATCTAAAATAATGATTAAAATATTTTTAAAATATTTTTTAAAAATTGATTCGCATCAAATTAGGACAATCTTTTCAATATAGGGACTAAACCCTATATCAGGACAATCTTACATCAGTCCAATGAGAACTTTTAATCATTCTAATTTTAGATTTAATATGAATAAAGATATATCATATACATCTATTTTTAGATCTAAAAGATTGATTTAAATATTTCAAAAATAATTTTTAAAACTGATTAATCTTGTGCTAGGATAATCTTTACAACATAAGAGGTTAATCCTATATCAGGACAATCTTATATCAGCATAAGATCGATATTAAACCACTCAAACTTTCCGATCTAAATCAAAAATTAGATCATGTGTGTCAAAAAAAAATTAGTGGCTCTGATACCACTGTTAGAAAGCGGATAGGTTGCATGCATGATTTCAAAATCATTTTGAAACGACTCCAGAAATAGTCTAGGTTAAACCCTTTTAACCCCACATATAATAGATCATATTTATTAACTATCCATACCTAGATCTAAGATATGCATATAATCAAAAAATAAAATACAAACAATTGAGATCAGATCTCAGTACCTTATGTGGGTTAAACTACATCGCAGTCGATGATCATGGATCTGAACAGTTTCTTTAGCGTGTACGTGTCCGACCTCCATAGGTATCCACATGAAGACTTGTTCCGATCAGAGATGGGATGATCTCCCAGGAGTGCTTGCTTCCTTATAGAGATCTCCTCTTTGATGGCTAAAGTGGCTTCTTCTCTAATCTCATAGACCTTCTAAAGATGAAGAAGAATAAGAGGAATAAGGAAGAGGAAGAAGAGAGGAGGCTCAACTTTAAGAAAATAATTTTTCATTTTTTGGTATCCAACTTTTGGACCCTTTTTATAGAGGCATAGGGGCTAGGGTTAGGAGGAGGCACCATATAATTTTTCATGTCAAAAAATATTGGAGTTTCATAGTTTCATGCATGCAAAAATTTTTCAAAATAAGTATGTAGTGAAATTTAAAAATTTCAGATTAAATCTAATTTAATTTAAGCATGTATAAGATCAAATCTTAGAATCATAATTAGGATCATCATATGTGAAATAGAATTTAGATATAAAAATTAAATAAAAATAAATAAATAAATTTCATACTTTAGCATGGATCAATCTTCACCACGAATTAATGATCATGGATGTCTTCCAAAGATCCCTTGAAGCCGTACAAGTGTCCGACCTCTACGGATATCCACACGAGACTTTGATCTGATCAGAAGCTTATTGATCTCACCAAAATACTAGCTCCCTTACAAAGATCATATCTTGATGGTTGAAAATCTTTTTTTCTCTTAAGACACTCTGAGAGAAGAAGAAATAGTAGGAGGATGTTGATCTCTACGCTAGAAATCATGAGAAGAACCATTTCTTCTCTTTTCTTCCTAAAATCTATACACCAAATCTCTACACTAGAGATATAAAAAAAATTTTCTAACTTTTGGACAAAGAAGAGAGAAAAAATCATGTCCAAACATGGACAAAAAAGAGGGAGAGATGGTCCAAATAACTAACCCTTGGTTGTTGGTAAGAAAGAAGAGATATCTCCCAACTTACCTCACACCATGCATCTACATGCCGTCCCTCTCTCCATGATTTTTCTCCATGCACAACCCCCTGATTTTTGGCATCTCAACCTGATCCATATCAGCCCCTCTCAACATCCCATGTTTAAATAGGTGAGGAGTTTGAGTTTAGTTAGGAGATAAGGTAGGAAGATAAAAGTCCAAAGCTCTTAGGACTCTTGAATTTTTTGTGCCACCCAACACACCTTATTTGCACCCAAGTTTCTCATGGAAAGAAAGGGAATTAAGAAAGCTTATTACACATTAAAAAGGGATAGGGGGCATGAAAAAATTTGGCATCCAATTTGGTTGGGCATGGGGCTTTTATGGCGCATAGAGAGGAAGAAATTTAAAGCACATTAGACTCTTCTTTAAGTGGCTGGATTAAATCAATTAAAACTCTAACCAATTCTAATTATATTAGAAATTGATTAGATCCAAATAGATAAAAATTTAAATCTGATTTGGAGCTCAAACTATTTAAATTAAATATCACCTAATTAGAGAAGGAGTCCTAATCCTTTTGGACTCTCTCTTGGTGCTTGAGTCAAACTTAATTTTAATCCTAATCTAATTAGGATTTGGTGCACTCATGAAGATGAGAATTTCTAGTCTAAATAAAAACTCAAACATTCTTATTTAGATCCTAATCTAATTAGAAATTAAATCAAATCCAAATCCTAATTCAATTAGGAATCATTCTCCCATGCAATTTGGTTATCTCATAACCTTATTAAGTTTGATCAAATCAAATCCATGTTAAGTCCAATTAAATCTAATTTAATTAAACTTGATGCAAGCCCCATAGCTCAATCAAATTGAGTCAATTAGCAATCTAATTACTTATTAATCCTCCTATAACTCACTAACTCTTTAGCGAGTTACTTAATTATAATTTTTGTATTGAATCAATCATCAATCAAATTGATAATCAAATCCTATCATGATTCATAATTGTAATTCAACCATCTGATCCATCAAAAGCTTCTTTATGTGTGATCCCATAGGTTCTATTTTATCTGATAGTGAGATATATTATGATCCCTATTATAATATTATTGAAATATTTTTCAATGGGTTGAAACCGTTCCAACTCTACCCACCAAGGATCATCGATTATCAAAATGATGCTCGTGGGTCTCACAATCCATCAGTGATACCTAGCAGTATGTAGTGACAATCCAGCAGAATAAAAAGTGATGAACCTCTAGATGTAGTTAACATATGATATAGTTCTTCTATCGTGAGTCCCAACCAGATGGCAAGTCATGGATGAATCGTCTAACCTTATCATCAGTCATATGATAAATTCAATTAGCTCGAGTTCATATGTGATTTTCATGAAATTTTTTTTCTATTAATCACATTGCTATGGCCATAGACTTAAAGACTCAGCTTCATAAGTCTCATAGGACTACTCTCTTCTACTAGGATCGATAGATCCCATCTAGGTGCACACCCTACTCCTACAGTGGATCAACTGTCATCAATACCTACTACAAGGGCTCATTGAGATCCATGTTTATGTGTAGTCAAACTCCAGCAGCCTCACTACGAGCAGCTGTAGTACCATAGGTCAAAAAATCAGTCATACAACTGCAGTATCGAAAAAGTCACTAACGGATCAGCAGACATCCATGTGACTTCTCGTGTTGGTCATGCTCAGTGCTAGTTGTTCTCTAGCAACCACCTACACTCTCGCTCTAGTATCACTACACCGCAGACTCGAGATCCATCTATCCGAAGGAAGTGATCTGTGTACTGATCTATGCAGATCAATCACCATCCCCATGATGATCCCATGACTAGAAGCAATTTAAGAATTAACCATCAATGACACATATATCAAATTTTCAACTCTTTGAGAATATGTGTCATCATCTTATTAATCTCTTGGATGATTTATGAATACATACAATATGAATGGTAATATAAATACCTATAAAGTATAAAATCATGTCCTAGAGATATGATATGCGTCAGCAAAGATTGACTTCTAGGATATACATCCAACAAAAAATATGGGGCATCCCATATTTCTTACGCCAAAAAGAGAGGAGCGCATGAGAAAGAATCAGATTGATTCTTTCTCATGCTAACCTCTACTTAGTGCATAAGATGAATGGGTTGGTGCCACAAAAGTTTTCTTTTATCCCTTGATCTCTTTCCTACTTATTCTCTCATCTTGATTTGAATCGAATTCAAATTAGGAAGGAGAAAGATAGATGACTCATCAAGAGATGCCACCCAACTTTCTTTGCACCCACCTTTCTCTATGCCCTCCTCTCACACGCCAATATTCCTCATGCTAAACTCTTTTTGCATGAGATATTGAGGCATGGAATCCTAGGCATGCGCAAGAAGAGAGTCTCAAGGAGTTAGGAGTCTAGAATTTTTTATTTTGGTTTCAATCCAAATCTGATGTGGTTTGACCCAAGGAGAGAAGGAAACCTAATCAAATTAAGAATCCAATCTTCTCTATTAAATCCTAATCTAATTAGAAATTAATTGAACCTAGGTCTTGATCAAATTAAGAATTAGTCTCTCTTGCATTTAGACTAGATCCAATCAAACCCAATCTAAGTCAAACTGAATCCAATTCAATTAGACTTAATCCGAACCTTATTGCTCAATCAAATTGAGTCAATTAGTAATTCAATTACTAATTAATCTTTTTATAATTTACTAACACTTAGTGGATTACATAATTATAATATATGTATAAGGTTAATCATCAATTACATTGATGATTATACCCTTCAACGATTCATAATCATTAATCAACCATCTGATCAGACAAGAATCTCTTTTGTGTGTAATTTCATAAGTTTTATTCTATCTGATAGTGATATATATTATGATTTTCATCATAATATTATCGAAACTCTTTTTGATAGATTAGAATAATTTTAACTCTATCCTTCGAGGGTCATCGATCATCAAGATGATACTCAACGAGTCCCACAATCCATCAATGAGACCTAGCAGTATATAGTGGCAATCCAGTAAAATGAAAGTATAAACTCTTAGGTACAGTTACTATGTGATTCAATCCTTCTATCATGAATCTCGACTTGATGGAGGTTATGAAGAACTCGTCAAACCCCAACATCAGTCATATGCCAGATTGGCTCAACTCGAGTTCACTTATAAATTTCATGAAAATTTTTTTCAGTATTCACACTTGCTTTGGTCAAAGAATTTTTGAACTCAGTCTCATAAATTGTATAGGACTTCTTTTCTACCAATATCAATAGATTTCATCTAGGTGCATCCTACTCCTAACAGCAAATCTAAATCCATTGTAGCCAACATACACAACAAGGATCCAAATAGCTAGGTACCAAGAAAATGTGTAGTTAAACTACAGTAGCCTCATTGTAAATAGTCGATACACCATAAATTAAAGGATCACTCACACCACTACAGTATCGAGAAGATCACTGACGAGTGAGTAGACATCCAAGTAGTTTTTCATATTATTCATGCTCAGTACAAGTTGTTCTCTAACAACTACCTGTATTCTCATCCCAATGTCCCTACACTACAGACTCGAAACTCATCTACCTAGAAAAAAGATGATCTGTGCATCGATCTTAAATAAATTAATCACTATCTTCTATGATGATCCTTCGATCAAGAGCATTTAGAAACTAATCACTAATAATGTATGTCTCACATTCTCAATATTTTGAGAATATACAAAATCATCTTTGTTAATTTCTAAGACAAATCATGGATACATAAACATGATTGGAAATAAAAATTATCTTTTATTAATAATATATTACAAGTACAAAGTTATGTTCTGGAATCACATAATGTATCGGCCAATAATTAGCTTCTAGGGCACTCATCTAACACAATGATCAAAAGATACATAAGGAGGACGATGCACTTGGAAGTTAGGGAAGCATTGGATCTAGTAAGCCATGGCAAAGGTCCATCAAACCCTAACTGGATCTTGGCAATTATTGCACCATATGAATCTAGAGTGAATCAAGGTCCATCAAACCATTTCCCATAATGAACTTGTGAAACTCGCTAATCTTGATTTTCTTTGTGAAGATTTTTCCTTCCCTTTTTTTGTTTGTCTCATCAATACTACCACCAAGGAAAGGGTATCCTAGTGGACTATATTAGAGACTTTACTCCAATGATTCTAGTGCTACCTAAATGAATAGTATCCTACAAGTCAATCGTATGGGTGATGCGATAGAAACTTTCTTATATAATTTTTTTGCTCATTTGCATAACATTGATTATTTTATTTTTTACAGTATTATATTTTATCATTTGCTGCATCATATTTTTTATGATTATGATAAACCTCATAGAATAAAATAATGATTTTAGGGCTATGATGAGATCATATCAATGAAATCTAAAAACTTGATAGCCCTAATTTAAAATATTTTCAGTCATTGGATTATCGAATCAAAGATCAATGATGTCGGTAAGACTGATACATCCTATGTATGCTGAATAGAGAGGGTGATTGATCTCACAATCACTTATATGGTACTACTAATATAAGGATATAGGTACTCATTAGAGAATGAGTTCACTGAATCGATCCGCAGAAAAAATATTTGATAGAGCCTTACAGCATGTCGACAGATGGTTCTGCAGTGAGAGTAGTGCACGTGATCCTTTAACCTGAGATTACCATGGTACCTTATATATATGGATCCATTCTTTAGTTTATTCTCTAGCATACCATTTTGAGATGTGTGTGAGATATTCTGAGTTTGGTGAAGTGTGCATGGAGGTTATGAGTAGTCAATATGAAATCAATCACTCCTTATAGGAGGAGAGAACATCCTATGTGATCTTATAGGATGATGACTTTGAAAGTCTCTGACCAGAGCAGAGATGAACAGTAAAAAAAATTTTTACTGATTCATCAATTGAGTCATCATCACCAGATCGAGATATATATGGATAGATATTTGGGCTTGACATGATTTCATGTCCATAACCTATCTGAGATATGTTATGTGATCCAAGGATTGAATTGCATGGTAACTCACCATGGAAGGATAATTTGATATTTTTACTAAATTTTATATCTTTTGGATAGTTATGACATATTGCTAGATATCAATCTTGACTTGTAAACTTGCAAGAATTAAAGGAGTTTAATTCAGAAATTAATCAAAAGGTGTTCTGATTGATTGATGTCTTTGGATTAACCTAATTAGATTAGGTCATGAGTTTGAGTCCACTGCTAGCTAGATATGGAACCCAATAGGTCACACACAATAGAGATTTGATCTTGATCTAATCTATTTAAATTTATTATAAATCATATGGGTTAATTAAATTGCTAGCACATGAATTAATCTAAGTTTCCAATTTGGTTTGATGCAAAGATATTTGTGCTAAACCCGAGCTTAATGCCTTGACCTAATAGGATTAGGTTTAATCTTTGATTTTCTGGTTTGGTTAACCAATCCACTTGAAAGTGTTTCATCTGGATTTATCCATCTCCATGCCATTTATCCATGCAAATAAAAAATACACGCCACATTTATTTTAGGCGTTAAGATGGAGGAGTCCTTCTCATCCACTCCTCTTAATTTCTTTCTTATCTCCATGTATTCCTTTATTTCATGCACCATCAGACGGTGCCTTGAGATATGTGGGTACAGAAGAGAAGGAAAAGTCCTTTGTGAAGGAACTCACATGCCAAAAATAAATGGGATGCCACATGTTTTGTGCGATGAGATTGGAAGAGTCCATCTCATTTAAAACTCTTGATTACCTTCCTATCTCTTCATTTTTTCCATGTTAATTCCTAAGGATAGCAGCATCAGATGGTACCTTGGGTAGTGTGCATAGAGAAGAGTCCTTTTGCAGTTTAAAAACCCAACTAACTTCCTTTATTAGGAATTAATCATCGGTGAAAATGATGGGATGCCAATTTTGGCATCCCTTAGAGCCGCCATTTCTTTCTTATTTAAATGGGGCATCTCTTATGTGATATACATGGCATTTTCCCTAATGGTTAGGCATGGAAATGAAGAGAGAAAAGATAGAAAAAATTCAAAGAAAAGACAAAGAAAAGAGAGAAAGAAAAATGGAAAGGAAAGGCAAGAGAAAATTAAAAAGTATGTGATGCTTATTCTAAAATTCAGATTGTTCAAGTGTTGAACATCTAATCTGATTTTATGTGGTGACTTCTTATAAAGAATGGTTCCTAGTGTGGTCCTAGTGGAGGTTTTGAAAGTATACAGGTGGTGGTACAACTCATTCTTGAGAAGAACGATCGGCAGTAGAATTGCGAAGATGGCTGCAGCACTACGTCAATTTGGGAAGGACATTGATCTATCCCGTGTAAATCACTGTTGGAGGACTTCTATTTTGAAGTTTTGTGAAGATCCTTCTATTATCAGATCCTCATCTTCATGTTTGGTAGATGACTTCTGATTTCTCGTTAATATGCATGCTTAAATTGTTTGATTGTAATCATCAAGGAGTTGCTAGGATTTTGTGTTCCGATAGTTATGTTTAATTATTAAGCTTATTTTCAATAGTTGAATGCATGAAAAAATTTTAAAAATTATATTTCACTGTATTATCGAAATTCAACAGTGGTATTAGAGCCACCCTTGATTGATTCAATCAAACATCTTGTTATTATTCTGATATAGATTAGATCCAGTTCATATTATATCAAAATCAAATTTTTTGAATGATGTTTAATTGATATTTTTGATGCATCTTTTGTTAAGGATAAGTGTTATCAGTCCATGATCAGACTTGGATATGAGATTCCGTGGTCTTTAGGCTTGTGAGATAAGTTTAAGTTAGATCCTATGATTTGATTTTCTATGGAATAGTAGATCCAGAGCATGTGATGCACAAAGCCTTGGAATAATACATTGGATGTACATTACCAAGACTTAAGGTTCTTGCATATAAGGCATTCACCCAAGTTCCAAGGGCCAACCATCATATAATTGGGCATTCATCATTGTGGATCTTCCATTATGATTATTGCCCTAAGTATATGTGGAGTTAGAAAATTTTGATCATGAAAAGGATGTTCAAGACATGGATTAGGGTTTTTATCGATAGATTTATTTTAACTATAATTCACTGATCTAATATGATTAGATTTAATGATTATAGATTAAATCAAATTCATAGTTCTAATTTAATTAAAAATTATGTTTAATTAAGATTGATCAAATTGTCATTAACCTAATTTGATTAGGGCTTGAGTTATGGTTGATCGGATCTTTTGTTAACCTAACTAAATTTAGGTCTAATCTAAAAATTGATCAACTCAACTCAAAAGGATGATAATTGATTAAATTAAAATTAGGTCAAGAGTTGAACCCAAATCAAAAACCTTGGATGAATCCTATGTCTATATATTTAAACATCTCCATTGATATGTTCATGAATGATATCATAATTAGAATAACATGAGATGCTAATTATCATATTTTATAATTATTATAAAATACATGATGAGTGGTTATAGACTATGGTACATTCATGTGATGGATGTATGCATGAATGCTTTCATATTGGCTGATTATATAAATGTATCTGCAAGAGTTGCAATAGGGGCTGGGTGCCCTTGATGCATTGTATTATCAGCTGTATCTTTCTTTTGTATGTTTCCAACTGTTAATTGAAACTTTTACATATTAATATAAAATTATTAAAAAAATTATTTAAAAATAGATAAAAATTATTTTTTTTATTTTTAGATAAAGATCGAGCATTCAAGAAAGTCTTCATGGAGATGAAGACTGGACTATCAGACATTTGGAGAGCAGAGGTGCATTAAGATTGACCATGAGATGGTTCAATCTATGATGCACCTAGGGTTAGACCTATATACCATCCTGTGGCTAGAATGTATATTATTCATAAATCTATAACCATTTGATTTTCTTTAAATGCTCTTACAAGCTGGTAGTTAAAATTAAAATTGCATATGATGCATTTGTATATGTTTTGGATGTGCTTGAGACCTAAGTTCCTTATTTAAATTTTATTAAGTCATAATGACGAAGTGTTGAGAATACTACCCATACCTTCCTTCATGCCAAGCCAGTATTATGTCAAAAACCATAGTAGGCTTGTTGTGCTATCCATAAAGTTTGCTGTGAGGACTGATTTAATACTGTCTTGGTACATAATGAAGCTAATGGTATTTACCTCATACTAAGTCAATAGAGTATATCAAAAACTGTAGTGAGTTTGTTGTGCTATCCACAAAACTTGCTATAGGAATTGATATGATGTTGACTTAGTGATGCTTATGGCATATTTTGATAGTACTGTCTTGTTGCGCTATCCATAAGGGTAGTATTGTTCAGATATGACTATATAGGATTGAAGGATACGATTTAACTAAAATACTATAATTTGTTGTGCTATCCACAAAGTTATAAGTATTTTAGAGGCAAAAGTTATATTGAGAGTTGCATGAGATGCAATTGGTAAAGAGTTACCTACCCATGAACTCATAAGAGCTTGTTGTGCTATCCATAAGATTTTTTATGAGGAATTGAGATCTCAACCCTACTAAAAAACTTGATGATAGATTTTTTTATTTTTCATACTTGAGGGCTATAAAATTTGCTAAAATAGTGGGACACACAATTAGATAAAAGATCTCGTCTAATTTGTGTATGTCATCATGAGTAATCCTTTTATATTCTTATATATTCATCTGCATGTTCACTATCACTGTATGGTATATTTGATACTTTTTAAATTGATCAAACTTCATGGACTAGTTGAGAAACCTGAGAATAGTTCTCACTAAGGAGATAATCTCCTATTCTCCTGATTTTGATTTGATCGGAGATGATACTATATAGAAGAAAAAACCACATATGCGATATGACGGGGTGACAGTATGACTGTCAAGTGTATCCTGATTAATTTAATCATGCGATTAAGTCAATATCATAGATGGTGAGTTAATTTAGGATTTGATTTTACTAATTTTTCTGGATTTCTTCTTTAACATCTCTTAGGAGAAGATAGATGAAGAATATCTTTACCAAGGATATTAATTTTTATTACAGTAACGATGAGCATTAGAAAAAAATTACAAGAGTTGTCTTGCAAATGTGAAGCAGAAGCAGGATGCAAAAGTTACATCTGCTAATAGTTTGTATATGATACAAACTAATTTATCATTGAGTGTTTCAGCTTTAAAATTTTGGATATGAGATACCTCATATAAGTCTCACTTATACAAAACATTGCTGAGCCTGTAAAGTTGAAGAGATGTAACTATATACTTTTTGGCACTGATGGATAGTCCATTCATACTAAGACTGAAGGAACCTACTTATATATGTAACCTTCTAGTAAGGTTTAGAAACTAGTAGACTACTATTATATGCCTAAATTTATCAGAAGTATTATTTCAATTCATTTGTTATTGTAAGTATGGTTTTGAAATTAATGTAAAAAGCAAAAGTTATTCTCTTTCGGGTAAATTTTATGGCTATGGATTTATGATAATGATCTCATATTTCTATCACTCAATGATGTTGTTCTTCATATTGATGAGAACAAGAGAAGAATATGTGATAGTCACGTATCTCTGGCATTGCTAACTTGACCATTTTTTTGAGTCAAAGATAAATAAGTAATACAAAGAAGAATTTTTTGATCTATATGATTTTGAATCATATAGAATTTAAAAATCTAATCTCATGTGTAAAATGATCAAGATCCCATTTACTGGACATGAAAAAGGCACGAGCAAATTATTAAGCCTTGTACATATAAATGTTTAAAGGCTAATAATATCTCGACTCAGAGATGGACACCCCACATGAGATATGGTGTGTTCCTTAATTTGCTTCACAGATCTTATTATCTCATTCTAAAGATATATCTTAGAAATTATTGCATATGCTTTGAATTAAATACCATAAAAATCTATCACTAGCACTCCATATGAGATATGAAAAAGAAAAAAGATAGGTTGCCTAACTTATATGAAAAGAGTTGATGTACATAAGTTTTGTACTAGATCAGGTTTATATACATTTATAGGTTATCCTAAGAGTAGCATGTGATACTACTTCTACCACCTTACTGGACAAAAGATGTTTTGTCAGTACGTATGCCACTTTCTGAAAAAAAAAATTATCTAAGAAGGGGACAGTGGGAGGATAATTGAACTTGAGAAGTTCAAGACCTATGAACTATCCTATCATAACTTGTAAAGTGTCCATAAGTTGATCTTCGACCAGATGTGCCCTTTGATGAGGCACTGCTATGACACACATCTCCTCTTCGAAGGTCAATCTAAGTGTGTAATGTACCACTCAGATATGGATTTATTATTGAGAATGACAATATGCCATACATCATTGTGAATGATGTTTCTTGGCTTATTCAGGAATTGTCATGAGTAGAGACTCTGATAGCTAGCTTGAAACTATAAAATCCGAAATGGACTCCCTATACATCAACCCAAGTATGAACTTTGGTTGAAGCACCTATGAGTATGACCCAATAGTTTGCTAATAGGAATATCCATCCGAATGTTGCTTGCTATAGCCACACACCATCTAAAAAGTTTGTCTCTAGTGGGAGAGCATATCTATTTATAGATTAAAGCAAGCATTGAGGAGTTGGTACTTTTATTTTTGATGAGATAGTCAAATTGTTTGACTTTATCAAAATATGGATGAACCAAGTGTGTGCAAAAAGATAAGTGGGAGTCTCACTAACTTCTTGGTTATGTATGTGGATGACATACAGCATATTGGAAAGGTTGTCCCAATGTTGCACTTGATCAAAGACATGCTTATCCCAAAGACTTTCTTGGAAAAGACTTGGATGTAGCATTCAATATACTTGACATCTATAGTGATAGATGTAAGTGGATGCTAGGCTTATCTCAATCTAGGTACATAAATTTTATGTTGAAGAAGTTTAACATAAATTGGTGTAAAAGAGTTTACTTACCCATATATTCAATGTACTAAGCCTGATGTGGTTTATGCCTTGAGCAAAATCATTAATTTCAGACAAATCCATGATAGGATCTTTTGAAAACTATGAAAAGCATTCTCAAAGTACATGAGAAGTACTAGAGGAGCAGTGAGTTGGAAGAGTTTCAAACAGCAGATTATGTTTGACTCAATTAATTGCTGTTAGTAAAGATTGCTAAGAAAAATCGCCTGATGAAGGCGTTCATCATTAAGTTGGGTGTGGTCTCACCAGGAACCAACGCACATCTTATGGCACTTTCACCTTATTCATGATTTGATCATAAAATGAGTTCATATAAAGAACAACATAATGGACCAGTTCACTAAGTCTTAGCACAGCAGCAGTATGTTCGCCACCTTGATTGCATGAGCATCAAGTACAGAGACGATCGACTTTAGTGCAAGTGGAAGATTGAAAAAATAATGCCCTACAAGCCAATCGTATGGGTGATGCGATAGAGACTTTCTTGTGTAATCTTTCTTCTCATTTGCATGACATTAGTTATTTTATTTTTTAAGATACTGTATTTTATTATTTACTGCATCATATTTTTTATGATTATAATAAACCTCATAGATTAGGACAATAATTTTAAGGCCATGATAAGATCATGCCAGTAAGACCTAAAATCTTGATAATCTCAATCTAAAATATTTTTAGTCATTGGATCATCGAGTCGGGTATCGATGATGTCTGTAAGATTGGTACATCCTATGTATGCTTAATGGAGAGGATGATTGATCTCACAATCACTGGTGTGGTGATACTAATATAAGGATATAGGTACTCATTAGAGAATAAGTTCATTGAACTGATCTGCAGGAAGAACATCTGATGGAGTCTTACAATATGTCGACAGATGGTTCTCCAGTGGGAGTGGTGTAAGTAATCTTTTGACCTGAGATCACCATGGTACCTTGTGTATATGGATCCATACTTTGATTTATTCCCTAGCATACCACTTTAAGATGTGTGTGGGATATTCTGAGTTTGGTGAAGTGTCTATAGAGGTTGTGAGTGGTCAATATGAAATCGATCACTCCTTAGAGGAGAAGAGAATATCCTACGTGATCTCATAAGATGATGACTCTGAAAGTCTCTGACCAGAGCAGGGATGAACAGTAGAAAAAATTTCTACTAGTTCATCAATCAAATCATCATCATCAGATCGAGATACATATGGATAGGTATTTAGACTTAACATGATGCCTGCCTATGGCCTATCTGAGATGTTATGTGATCGAAAGATTGAATTGCACGGTAACTCACCATGGAAGGATAATTTTAATATTTTCATCAAATTTTATATCTTCTGGATAGTCATGACACATTGCTAGACATCAATCTTGACTTGTGAACTTGCAAGAATTAAAAAAATTTAATTCAAAAATTAATCAGAAGATGTTCTGATTGATTGATGCCTTTGGGCTAACCTAATTAGATTAGGTCATGAGTTTGAATCCACTGTTGGCTAGATATGAAACCCAATGGGTCACACACAATAAAAATTTGATCTTGATCTAATCTATTTAGATTTATTATAAATTATATAGGGTTAATTAAATTGCTAGCACATGAATTTACCCAAGTTTCCAATTTGATTTGGTGCAAAGATATTTGTGCTAAATCCAAACTTGATGCCTTAACCTAATAGAATTAGGTTCAATCTTTGAGTTTTTGGTTTAGTTAACCAATCCACTTGAAAGTGTTTCATCTGGATTTATCCATCTCCACACCATTTGTCCATGCAAATAAAAAAGGCAGGCCGTGTTTATTTTAGGTGTTAAGATGGAGTCCTTCTCATCCACTCCTCTTAATTTCCTTCTTATCTCTACGCATTTCTTTATTTCACGCACCATCAGATGGTGCCTTGGGATATATGGGTGCAGAAGAGAAGGAAGAGTCCTTCTCTGTGAAGGAACTTACACATCAAAAATAAATGGGATGCCACATATCTTGTGTGATGAGATTGGAAGAGTCCATCTTATTTAAAACTCTTGATTACCTTCCTATCTCTTCATTTTTTCTATGCTAATTCCTAAGGGTGGCAATATCAGATGGCACCTTGCGTAGTGTGCATAGAGGAGAGTCCTTCTGCTATTTAAAAACCCAACTAACTCCCTTTATTAGGAATTAATCATTGGTGAAAATGATGGGACGCCAATTGTTGGCATCCCTTGGAGGTGCCCTTTCTTTCTTATTTAAAGGGGGCGTCTCCTATGTGATATACATGGCATTTTTCCTAGTGGTTAGGTGTGGAAATGAAGAGAGAAAAGATAGAAAAAATTCAAAGAAAAGACAAAGAAAAGAGAGAAAGAAAAAAGGAAAGGAAAGGCAAGAGGAAATTAAAAAGTATGTGATGCTTATTCTAAAATTCAAATTGTTCAAATGTTGAACATCTAATCTGATTTTATGTGGTGACTTCTTACAAGGAATGGTTCCTAGTGTGGTGCTAGTAGAGGTTTCGAAGGCATACGGGTAGTGGTATAACTCGTTCTTGAGAAGAATGATCGGCAGTAGACTTGCGAAGATGGCTGCAGCACTACGTCAATTTGGGAAGGACATTGATCTATCCCGTGTAAATCACCGTTGGAGGACTTCTACTTTGAAGTCTTATAGAGATCCTTCTATTATCAGATCCTCGTCTTCATATTTGGTAGATGACTTCTGATTCTTCGTTAATATGCATGCTTAAATTGTTTGATTGTAATCATCAAGGAGTTTTCGGAGTTTTATGTTCCGGTAGTCATGTTTAATTGTTAAACTTATTTTCAATAGTTGAATGCACGAAAAATTTTTGAAAATTATATTCCGCTGTGTTATCGGAGCCCAACACTACCTATGTTTTGTTCTAGCACACACTGCCGGTAAAATCCAAAGATCAGCATTCGATTTAGTAATTACCTGGACAACTTCTTGAGCACATATTGTAAAATACATCCAAGGTAGCAAAACTCTCCCTCCACACTATGATTATGCCTTCTGACAATGCTTGGGACTCAATAGCATAAAAGCCCTAAGTGCTGAGAAAGCGTCGCCAGGCACAAAGAATGCTTTGCCTAGAGACGATCCTATCAAACAATACACAAAGTCTGGATTGCATAATTGAACTAATATTCTGAATGCACTAGTAAAAGATGGCTCCCTAGCCCTCCAACAATTCCACAGTAAGATTTTCATCATCATAAGTGGGTAGTGGTAGTACCGACTCCTTGTCTTCATCATCTGGAGGCCTACCTCCTATGACCCCCTTGATCCACCTCACAACCCTCATATAACTGCAAGAGTATATAGCCATAAGAGAGTTCAGTGAAGGGGGAGGGGCAATAGAAGGAGAAGACTTCCTACCCATAGTGATCTATATATATAGCTTGACTAGAGTCCTACTGCACCTCAAATTCCTTCCCATGCATTTATTCTAGGCATTTTCAATTTCTAATCTGATTGTGCATCCCACGGCTTCCTTTCTGGGTGTCCATTTCTCAATTTCCTTTCTTAATTTCCTATCCTCAATTTTCTTCACAAGAGCCACCACATGTGGTCCCCCACCAATTCCTCCCATTGAGAAATTAGAAGTTTCCACATATCGAGAATCCACGGTCCCCATAAACTGATGAGAAACTAACCGCTCCTCAATCTTCTCAACTATCTTATCTGACCCCAAATCAAATTCTTTTCCCAATGAATATCGCTCCCCTTCCTTGTCTGTTGTGCACTCCACAACATCCTTCAATGCATGCCTCAGTCCTTCTTTCTTAGGTGTGCAGTCCCTATGATCCTCCTTAAGAGCCAGATGACTTGACTCTCTACGGGAAGAGAACTCTTCAATACCAACTTCATATTCCATGTTTGACCCACATTCAAACTTTTTTTTGACATATGCCCATCAACTTCTTTCCTAGCTGCATGCTCATCAATTTCCTCCCAAATGGCTGCATAACATGACGCTCCTAGAAAGGAAACCTCTTCAATGCCACTTGTGGTGTGGACTTATGGCTTCTTCCCTTTGGTCTTAGCCTTAACTTTGTCATGGATGGTAGCCACCATCCATGGCCCATACAACTTCTACCCCTTCTACTGAATCAGATTAACCTTCTCCCCATCAATGTGTTGATAATGGTTCTCAGGGTGTCCAATCCTACCACAAAGAAGGTAAAGTAAAGGAAGATTTTCATATTGAAATTGTTACCATGATCTCTTACCTTTAGCAATAATATCCATCGTAGGGTGTAGAGTTTTCGAGGTATCAATCTGGATGTAGATCTTGGCATATCCACCATGAACTATCTACTCTGTGCAATTATCAGTGAAGAGTGAAGTGCCCACAGTTGTCACTATTTTCAGAACCATCTTCTGATCTCATTTTCCTAGTGGAAGATCAGGGAGACACCACATGCTTAATAAAATTTGATCGAAAGTTAGGTCTCCACTACTTAGAGTACCAAGACCAGGACTGCCACCACCCAGGGGTCATGCAACACCACCCAATCCCAATCTTCAATTAAAGTAAATTGGAACAATAGTTGGCCACCACAGAGAGGAATGATCTTGAATTCCTTGTTGATTCTATCTCATTTTTAGTTCTTGCTGAATAGATTCCAACAACAAACTGGTGCCCAAGAACTTCCCAATGAGAGAGACGTCATCTACTGTTCACACATACCTTCGTAGTCTTCACCGGTGAGTACCACCTCCTCTGAGAACTGTTATGCCAAGTAAGCATTCTCATCTTCTAAAATAATTTGGCTCTCCCACCTATCCTGCCGTCTCCCATGGGTTACCTACGCCCAAGTCTTCCCTAGTTTCACAAAGTTACCACTACTCTCCTTGGATGTGGCATCTTTCAAGGACTCCGATTCCTTTGCCACTGAGCAATCATGGTCAATCACTAGCTATTTTCCTTTGGGATCATCGAGATCTTCTTGAGTCACTATGTAGGATTTTCTCTTGTGCACACAAACTTTTCTCCTCTGTCTCAACTTTTATCTAGGACAATTGTCTAATTTTATTCATTGTAGTTCCTCGCTCATCTTCTTTTGGCATGTTAAAGTTAATGCATGTTCCATCTAGTACTCCTAGACACTTCTAACATAAAAAATGGTTGATTTTATTATTTTTAAAATCACTAGAAGTGACTACCAACTAAAATGATTATATCATCTCTCCTTGTGATCTTATGATAGTATACAATATAATATTAAAATTTTCTAATTACTATCTCACATGATCTTTCAAATTGAAACTTGATAGCCTTGTTCTTAGCATGATGAACAAAGATATGTACTTAATTGCTCAATGGTTCGATAACGTAATTTATAGAATATGTGTCTCTCCATCCTATGTTGTTCAATGCAAGTAACATTAGTCTCAAATAATAATTGGTTTTTTACCAAAAAAAAATATAATTGTTGGTTAAGAGTATGAACCCCTGGAAAAACTTGGTCGAATATATGGAAAAACCATGCTTCTGACAATGTAATTGCATTATAAAATTGAGAAGGTGATAAAATTGATTTGCAATATATAATATATCCAATCATAGCACCAATATAGCAACTAATATTTTCTTCCTTATTGCTTTGCTCTTTGCTAAATTTAGATAGGACATAATTGCATCATGAAATTACATTTGTATATTACAATAAGAAAGTCACAAAAATAAACATGCAATATGATGACATTCTCATATAAAAGACAACATTATTAGGAGCAAAAGAAAAATAAAAAAAAGAAAGCGAAACAACAAAATGAACAATAATATAGTTACCTATATATAAGGGTGTAATTATATTAGATGTATACCCTATAAGCCAATCAGACCTACACATTAATTTTTTCTAAAATATAATTTTGTACTTGATCAAATTAATTAGGACTGTTAATTTCATTCATATAGTGTATGTGTCCATAAATCGTCCAGAGAATTAATAAGATAATGACACATTCTCAAAAATTGAGAACTTGAGATATGTGTCATTGATGGTTAATTCTCAAATTACTCCAAATCGAAGGATCATCGTGGGGATGATGATTGATTCGATAGGATTGGTGTACGGATCACTTTTTTTAAGATAGACGAGTCTCAAGTCTATAGTATGGGGATACTGAAATGAGAGTGCAAGTATTTTTAGAGAATAAAGATACCAAGCATGACTAATACGAGAAGTCACTTGAATATCTGCTCACTCATCAGAGATTTTTTTGATGCTATAGCGGTGTGACTAGTTCTTAGACATGCAGTGTCTCGATTGTTTACAATGAGATTGCTGTAGTTTGACTGCACTATAACTCAATCTCCTAGCTATATAGAATCTTAAGGTATATGTTGGCTGTAGTAGATTTATTATAGAAATAGGATGTGCACCTACATAAGATCTATCGATCTTAGTAGTTAAGGAGTAGTCCTATATGATTTATGAGATTGAGTTCAAAAGATCTTGATCAGGACAGTGAATGATGAAAAAGAATTTCTATCAGATTTCATAAATGAACTCAAGGCGAATAAATCTTACATATGACAAATGATGGAATTTGACAAATTTTTCATAACCTTCATATTATCAAAATTCACGATAGAAGAACTATATCACACAGTAACTATTCCTAGAGATTCATCCTTCTATTTTTTTGGGAAGCCACTACATGCTACTAGACATCACTGATGGATTGTGAGACCAATGAAAAATACTTTGATAGTCAATAATTTTTGATTGGTGAGTTGAAACTATTTCAATCTATTGAAAGGAGTTTCAATAATATTTTGATGGAGCTTAAAATATTTCTCACTATCAGACAAATAGAACCTAAGGAGTCATATATAAAATCGGTTCTGACTGATTAGACTGTCGAATCATGATTTCGAATCATAAATCACAAGTGATTTTAATTATCAATTTGATTGATGATTGGACTCAAAGATAAAAGTTATATTGAGGACTTACTAAGAGTTAGTAAGTTATAGAAGAACTGAATTATAATTGTTGCATATTATTTGATTTGATCAAATATTAGGATTGGATCCTAATCAACTTAAATCAGATTTAATTTGATTAGATTTATTTTGAGTATGACTCAAATTGAGTTTCATTAAACTAATGGGATTAGATTTAATGAATGCTAGATCCAAACCTATCTAGATTAGGTTTGACCTAATCTTTATCCATATTTGATTTTGATTAGATCTTAGTCAAATTAAATCAGATTTAATTTAATTAGGTAAGATTTTAATTTGACATGGATTGGATTTTATTAGTCTAATAGGATTGAGATTAATCTAATCTAAATTGGACTCCAAATTTCACTTGGTTTTTGGACTTGACCTTGATCAAATCAAACAACGAGTTCAACCCTTTAAATCCCCATGCCCCATACATGTATCCATGCCCAAGGCCTTCACATCGAAAGTGTTTTCACATTGATACAAGGGTGTGGAGAATTTTTTGTGCGGTGTCTTAAATCTAGTAAAGTGTTGGGCGGCATGTAAGAGATAGAGTTCAACTCTATCTCATCTAACTACCTAACAAGCCCTAGCCACTCCTATTTAAATTGAGGGGATAAGGGGCAGCTACTAAGAGATATGATCTGCTATGGGACACCCCATATGAGAGAGGAGATACCATGAGATATGGATTGATATGCCTTGTCATGAGGCAATCAAAGATAATTAAACTGGTCTTAATAATGTAGAAATGTTGAGACCAGATATCGATCAGAGATCTCAGACAGTGATTTCAATAGTGAAGTTAAAGTGCAACAGATGATATGTGAGAATTAAATATTACTTTGTAAGAAATTTGCAGTTGATGCTAAGTTACTTGGTAAAAGTGATCAAATAAGAACAGACCTCGAAAATCAAACTCTACTTTGTAAATAGATTTTAGATCCTTTTTATGGTGCAACTTAGTAAATTTTGTAGTGCAAGTTAATATAGCTTATTTCTTTTTCGAGTACGAATCATACCCTTAGGTCACGGCTCGTCCCTTAGGAAAATACACTATTTATCTTGGCTCATAAATCAATAAAAATGATTGATTTGGTTATTTAAAATAATTTATCCCCCCTTGGTATGCACCGTATCCTTGGATCATGGTGTGTCTTTAAGGAGTATTAAAATATTTTAATTAACCAAAACTAACTTTAAAATATAAAGAAGCAACTTTGCACATTCAAAGGAAAATCATCTATTACAGTAAATAAAAGGAATACAAAAGATAAAATATTAAAATAAATCTATTACAATGTGTGTCTTTTTCTTGAGAAGAAGAGAATTAGCCGCGCATGGTGGAGGTCTTCATCTTCCTACTGACTGCAACTTTTGGATTAGTGCTCCTCTTGATGTGAAGCTGCAACTCCTCTTGGAAGCAGATTGATGAGGGGAGAAAGGGTAGGATGGGTAGCAAGGATTTGGTGGAGGTGTGGAGAAAAGTGGCAGTGGAAATGGTGTTTGGTGGAGAAGAAAGGTGGCTGGCTTGTCGCATGGGAGGATCCCCCCTTTCCAATTCGATGCCTCCTTCGGCTTTTTTATAAACTTCATATTATGCATTTAGAATGCATTTATTTCGCATTGCAACAACCTTCATGTTTGTTCGGCCTGCTTCACGTTCGTTCCACTTGTTTCAAACTTCAAAAGCTCATCACCTTTCCACATACGCGTCCCAGCTTTTTCATGCACTTTCGCATCTGTTTTGCTTCATTTGAAAACTAGGTCATGCACGCGTCTGCTAACCACTCACCACTACAACCGCTTGCATCCAACTCCCACATCAACCTATCACTCGAAGGCCACATCCCCTTCGTAAAAGTCCAAGCCATTGTTGCCTTGTACCAGCTAATAAGTGATATATTTTTATATTTATTTTAGATATTTTTGATAATTTATGGTGCTAACATCATCTTAAAAACTTAATTTCATGAATAAATTAATTTTTTTTATAAAAATAAATAATTTTAAAAAAATATAAAATTAAAATATATTTATGAAAAATAGATGTTGATTTAATTAAGTAATTTTAAGCACCAAAATGATGAAAAATTATTGAGTAATTTAATACATATTTTTTTTAATTTTTTAGATAAAAATCGGGGTAAAAATCAAGCCAAAATATCTTAAAAAATAAAATTTATAGCCTTCGATGCACGGTAGACCGACCACTCAGTTCACAGAAGTGATGAAGCGGTCCATGGAACAGTTTCACGGTGTTTTGGCGCAGTCTCCAAGCAGGTGGAAGGTTTTTTGCACGATCCAATGGCAAAAAACAATTCTTAGGAAGATCCAACGGTCTGCAATAGTTGCCGGTTGAAAGAAGGATTTCTGAGCGCGATCCAACAGTCAAAATTCGATCCATCACTCGATCCAACGGCTGCTGTTCATCCCGACTGTGTTAAGAAATAACTAAGCATTGATCAATGGCTCAGATTCAATCCGATACGAGATCGAACGATCAGCATCATCTCTGACTGTGATAAAGATTTAAACATGGGTTTTTGGGCAGATCTGAGCGGTCCATTGAAGATCTAACGGTCAGAATTAAATTATATGAGTATAATACAATTTCTAAGGGTTTTGTGACTCCTTTTACTATCAGACAAAGGTTGAAAAATCATCTATAAATAGAAGGTCTAGGAATAAGATTGAGGAGAAGAAAAATTCAATAGAAAGTCAAAGAAAAATTAGAAAAAAAAATTAGATAGGTTTAGGGACCTAAGAAAAAGAAGAAGAGAAACCGGTTCACTCTACGGAGCATTAAGGAAGAAGGAGAAGTCATCAACCATCTTTCCAACGAGGCTGGACTGATAAACTTCAGATCTTTGTTATAGTTTTATTTTATTTTATTATTTTTTAAATTTTTTGTAAGTAAATTTTAATTTTAATTAATATAAAATTTATTTTTTTATACTTTAAATTTTTATCTTTTATTTTTATTCAAATAGATGCTAGGATCTAGTTAGTAGATCTTAGTATCAATTTATTTTATATTTTTTAATTTTTTATTATTTATTTTTATTGTAAGTAGATGCTAGGATCTAAATAGTAGATCTTAGTATTGAATTTATTTTTCACACTTTTAAATTCTATTTTTTGACTTAAATTACTTTCTTCAATATTTTATTTTTTTATAAAATCAAAGATTTCAAATCAAAATCTTACCTTCTCTGTGGATTTGATCCAACTTGCTACTTTCTACATATTTTTAATTTTTATAAAAATTAAAATTAAATTGATAATCACGATGTCCTAACAATAATATCGTGATCCTATCAATTTTTGGCACCATTATTGAGGAAGGCATCAATTTTAATACTTGATTTCTTTGATTTTTTTATAAATATAGCTTACTAACTTTTTTTATTTTTGTATCTTTTTACAAAAAAAGAGAGAAAAATTAAAAAAAAAAAGGGAGATAGAAAGCTTCAAATTTTGCTTGGTGAGATCAATCCTAATCCTAATCCTAATTTTTTTTAGTATTAATTATTATTTTTTTTTAAATTAACCTAAAATTCATCCACATAAACCTAATAAAAATCATATGACAAGAGCAGAAACTTAATTATTTAGAAGTATTCATCATCTTAGATTTTTTTTTTGATGATCACTGGAGATAAGGTAAGCTTTCAAGTCTGATTAATTTCATGCATCTAATTTAGTTGCATAGAACTCTTTGTTTAAAGTTGGTTGTGCATATTCATCTCAAATCAATTTAAGAACAACACCCATAACTAGATAAGGTAGAGATTTCATCATCCTTTCTTAGCCCAAAAATAACCAACCAGCATCCCACAATAATCCAAACCTAACTAAAATCAAGTAGATGTTGACCCCTAGGATCAATTTATTAAAAAATATGTTCCAAAAGTCAATCGTCAACCTGTTGATGGTTGAAAAATCTTATATTATAATTGATTTGTTAATAAATAAAATATATTTTTTGTATTTTCATCATAAGTTTTCATCTTTTAATGAACTCCGTTGTTGTGATGAAGTCCCTAGGACTATTTAGGTTCGATAAAGAGAGGATTTATCGATTAGTCCTTAAAACTATTCACAACCAAATGATAGACTGTTAATAAAGACGACAGCTTCTATCGAGCATAGGTCGCTGTAGGCCATATGGGTTGGTTGTTCTCTTAACCAAAGAGTGTGGAGACACTGGTATGGCATACAGATGAGATATAAGGGTACATCATCATTGAACGAGACCAACTCCAGAGTATTCTGCTGTCAAGAATATCTCTGATGGGATATAGGTATAAGTGTCCCTTAGACTTGAGATCGCCTCAGTGACTTGCAAGCAACTCACTGTGCTTTGGTACCGGACTAACTGAATTTCTAATTCAGTGACGGAAGGCTTCTAGGCACAGTCAAGTACTTGCAAAGTTGGAGTGTGATCAAGATGGGATTGACCACTCCAAGAGTTGGAGAAGAATGAGTCGCTGTATTTCAATTTAGCAAAATCTTGGCCAGGATAATCCATCAGATGGATTTGATATTTTGAAATACAATGTGGACAACTTGATCAGAGTTGACAGTTGAACTCTGAGGTGTCCTATGAGAATTTTGGTCAAGGAGATGAATTATATGAAAACTATATCCATATGGGTTCTAAGGATGTTGTTCTACACATTCGACCTATCCGACCGTCGGATATCATTACTAAATGGTCACTTTGATTGGTATAAAAATTTATTTCTATGCTACTAACTTAAGTTAGGATCTATGAGGTCACACACATTAGAGTTTACGATCCAATCGGATGGTTGATCAATGATTAAGAATCGTTCTAGGGTTAAACGATCAATACGATTGATATTTAACCTAGTGCAAGTATTGCAAGAGGATCGATTAGCAATTCAATTGCTAATTGACTTAATTTGATTAAGCCAATGGATTGAGATTAAGTCTAATTGAATATGATTTAATTAGATTTAGTTTGGACTTGATTGGATCAAGTCTAATTGGTTTATTGGATAATCTAAGTGCAAAAAAAAATTAGTCCTAGTCCAATTAGGACTTGGGTCAACCTAATTTCTAATTCGATTAAAAAATTAAATCAGATTCAAATCTAATTTAATCTGATTAAATTAGATTTTTAATTGGATTAAGACCTATTTTAATTGGATTGATTTGATTTTGATTTGATTTGGTTTGAGAAACTAAATTTGAACAAGTCATAGATTGAATCCTAGTAAGACTAGGATTCCACCTTACGCCATCTTAGCCCCCCATGCCCACTCTCTCTTATCCCACGCCCACTCTCTCTTATTTTGTGCGACAAAACCCTCTCTCCCAGGCCTTCATGCATACCTAAAACTTTTCTCTCTTTCTCTCTTACATGGAATGTGATTGTGGATCAAGTCAAAGTAGGAATTAGTTTGGATTTCAAATTCTATGAGATAGAGTTTTAAGAAATCAAAACTCTTTTCTTATGGCACTGATTTTATCCAGATTTTTTTTGAGATTTTTGTGACTTTTATGGCACATAATATGCATCCTTTACTGATAGTCCACAATAGAAAAAGAAGGAGGGGACACCCAAGAGTTGGGTGCCCCTTGTCTTGCCTTGTTTGGATAATCCTTGACTAGGTATTTGACCTAGACAAGGACTCTTCATATCTCTCTATTTAAAATAAATTTCTTCATGAAATTTATTTGGATTATAGAGCATTGAGAGACCTTTGGGGCATCCAAAAATCAAGGAGAAAGAGTCTTGGAGCGTGGAGATCTAATAGACACAAAACTAGGTGTCTGGGTTAGAGCAAAGAGAAGAAAAAGAGGGTCTTCTTCTAGAGTTGCTGGGTTCATCTCTTCCCTTCCTCTATCTATAAGTTTTCTGAGAGTGTCTCATCTAAAACTTCTTCTCTTACTTCTCATCTTTAGAAGAGTCCAAATCAAGAAGAAGAAGGCATCTGATCGACCATCGAAGAAGGATCAGCGCAGTACTAGCATACTGTACTGATTTTCTGGACCAGGACTTCTGATCGTGATTCATGGACTCGTGTGGACAATTCCTATAGGCTGGATGCTGTGCGGCTCACAACATCATCCTCAAGCCCAGATCAGCAAAGTTAGAACGTCTAACTTGCTAGATAATAGATCTGATCTATTATATTTTACATACATTAGATATAGTATAGAAACATGTTGATATGATCAACATGTAGTTCTTGCTCTTTATATTTTAATTTTTGACTTAATGCCATGTAATAATCATGTAATAGAATTTTAGATCTAAAAATTTTCTAATTTTATAAGATAAATTTTGATTTATTTTAGTCTTTCGCTGCTTGATCTAGAAAAAATTTCAAGATCTAACCCTGAAATCCTAGATCCGATCTCTTCAATTGGTATCAGAGCCTAGGTTGTTTATTACATAATTATTTATACATACTTATATTATTTTTTAGATTAGATCTAATTTATAATCTGATTGTTAAATCTAAAATTATAATTTTTAGATCAATCACGAACTGTAGGTTGTCCTGCTGTAAGGTTTATCCCTTACAGTGCAAAGGTTGTCCTAGTTCGTGTAGATCTATCTTTAATCATAAATTTGTTAGATGTGATCTAGATTAAATTTATGATTTATTAAATTTAAAAGATATTTAAATCTAAAATAAAATCTCTTTATTAATAATTTCCATGCAAATAACCATCATATATTTATCTGAAAAATTTATACAGTTTAAAGTTGAAATTATTTCAATTACATGAACCTATTTAGATTAGATCTAAAGTAGTTTCATACTTATTTCACTGGTATTTTGATTATGAATCAAACATGCAACTTGGTTGGTAGAACTACATTGTAAAAATATTTTACAAATATGAAAATTATTTTTGAAAAGTCAAACCCCAACCCTCAGTCCAAAACTTAATTGAGAATTAAGAAGTTATTTGATTAGGTTCTAGGATTGTGAATTAAAAAACCTAAGACACAAACCATAACACATTGGGTTAATGGGTTAGTGAGAATTAGAACCATTAATTGGGTTAGACCTAAGGTTAGATTAAAGATGGACTTAATTAGAGAATTGACTAAATCTAATCAATTGTTGTCTTAGATTAGGTCAAGGATTCTCTAGATCAATTACAATAGTTGTAGTTGATCAAGTCCATGTCTTTAATGTGAACCAAATAGACTTGATTCTTGACTAAGTGGTCTAGCACGTACTGTTAGGTTGATCTAATTGAAACTAATTAACCTAGTTGGTGTCTAAGGTAAACCAGATCGGTGGTTTTTAATTGGCAGCCCACTTACCTGGCCATTTCTGATGGTGTCTAAGGCAAGCTTTGGCAGACCCTCCCACCGATCGAACTTACTTGGCCTCTTGGTAAAATTATGTTTTGATCGGATCACTTGACTATTCGAGCTGACTTATGTCAATCAGGTAAATCAGTATGACTGATTTAGGTGCTGCTAGACCAGCCCTTTTAATGGTCTTCCTTAAGCTGACTTGGTGAAGCCAGTGGGAGGATCATGATATGCTGGTTCATCTGACCTCCTCCTCTAAATCAATAAAATCTTCTAAAATTATCAGGTCCTTAAAATAAAATAGTTATGATGATAACTAGATCATAGCCTCCCATTAAGTGGATGATAATGGGTCCATCAGTTGGATAATCATTGGAGGTCCAAAGGCCTGGTGCTTATCGACTGATGGAATTATCATTCATAATATGATTTCTTGATTGCATCTTTCTAAATGATGGTTAGGTTAGCCAATCAAAGTTAGGCCTAATCATTCATTGGCTAGATGGATCAAGTATGGTCATATTAATGGTTGGACCTAACCAGACCTTTTCAGTGGAGGCCAAAGCCCACTAATTAGGGACTGGGGCAAAAATTAAAATTACTAAAAATTATTTAGAGAAATAATTAGTTATGAACCTACCCTTAGATGTACATGGGTTGGCCAACCAAAGTTGGGCTTGTGTGCAGTCTAAGTGGATTCTAGTACCCACTAAGGAATTAGGGTAATTCCTCGAATTAGAGGTAGAGGCTACCCATTCGAATAAAATAGTGGGAGAAACCTTTTGATTAAAGTCCAAATCTTTTGGTTTAATGAATCAATTACCAATTAGGCTATGGTTTTCATTTGTGCAGATATGGCCACTTCCCTATCACTCCGATCATTGTTGGACAATGATCAGTTGGTGGGACCCAACTTCGATAGCTGGTACCGAAAGTTGAAGATAGTCCTGGAGCATAAACGGATCCTGTACCTGAGGAGCCAGCTGCTAATGCACGCGGAACAGTCAGAGACACTTATCAGAAGTGACTTAGTGATCGGACCACGGTGCGCTGCATCATGCTGGCTGCCATGAGCGATGAGTTCAGTCGCAGATTTGAGATGACTCAACCAAAGGACATGCTTCAAGTATTGGAGGATGCCTTTGGCACACCCGATGATGTGGAGTGGCACAAGACTAGTTGTGCCATCTTCAACGCCAAAATATGGGATGGTGCCTCTATCACTGATCATGTATTATACATGATCGAGCTGATGGAGTGTTTGAGCAAGCTCAGCTTTTTCTTGCATGAGCAGCTTGGAAAAGATGCAATACTGAACTCGCTGTCCAAGTCTTATCTCCCATTCCTCACTCATTATAGAATGACAAAGCCTGAAGTAAACTACCACGGGTTACTAGGATTGCTTCAAAATTTTGAGAAGGATCACCAACTCCACAAGGAGTCAGTGAACATAGTGGGAGGTTCGTCTTCTGGTTCTCGATCCTTTAAGAAAGGGAAGAAGAACAAGAAGAAGAAAGTGAAGAAGATGCAAATTCATACTGGGACATCAGTGCAGGGCCAGACCAGAAAGATCAAGCCCGATAAGAGTCAAGCTGAATGCTTCTTTTGCAAGAAGCGGGAGCACTGGAAGAGGAACTGTCCTCAATACATTGCCTCCCTAGATCCGAATAGGCAGAGAAAGAAGCAAGCTATTGCTGGGCAAGGTATTTATATGATAACTCCTTGCAATTTCTCTATTTGTGATATAACTAACTGGGTATTGGATATCGATAGCCCTTACCATATTTGCAATTCATTGCAGGGGTTGCAGGTCAGTAGGAGATTCGAGCAAGATGAGAGGTTCCTGAACGTTGGAGATGGAAGACCAATTCCAGTTCTAGCATTAGGAATCTTGAAACTTGTATTTGAGTCCCATACCATTGTTCTTAATGATTGTCATTTCTGTCCTAATTTCTCTTTAAATATTATTTCTGTAGGCCTTCTGGCCAAAAATGATTATGAAATTTCAATAAAGAAATAAGTTTTTAATATCATTATGAATGGTGTTACTATTTTTTATGGATATTTGAATAATAGTGTGTATATGTTATCACAACCTGTTAATGTAGTCTATTCTACTGGCAAACATCCTAGATTAGATAGTGTATCAGATATCTACTTATGGTACTGTAGGCTAGGTCATATAAACAAGAACAGGATAAACATGTTGACTCAAGAGAGAATCCTCGAAGTCAGTGATTATGAATCACTTTCAACCTGTGAGTCCTGTCTTCTTGGTAAAATGACCAAGTCACTTTTTACTGAAAAAGGTGAGAAGCTACTGAGCTCTTGGGCCTAGTACATATGATGTATGCGGGCCCATGAGCACAAGTGCTAGAGGTAGATATTTCTACTTCATCACTTTCATGGATGATCTATCCAGATATGGATATGTCTATCGGATTAAACATAAGTCGGATTCATTTGAAATGTTCAAACGATTTCGAAGTGAAGTAGAAAAATAAACTGGGAAGAGTATTAAAACTCTTCGGTCTGATCGAGGAGGGAAATACCTTTCTGGTGAGTTTTTCATATATCTAGAAAAGAATGAGATTCTCTCCCAATGGACTCCTTCAGGAACACCACAGCATAATGGTGTGTCTGAAAGGAGAAATCGAACTCTGTTAGACATGGTCCGATCCATTATGGATTTTGCCAGCTTGTCAATATCCTTCTGGGGATATGCACTCGAATCGGTCTATTATCTGTTAAATAGGATTTCAAGTAAATCTGTAATTAAGACTCCATATGAAATATGGATAGGGCGTAAGCCAGCACGTTCACACCTTAGGGTCTGGGGGTGCCCGACCTATGTCAAACAGTTAGTTACAGATAAATTTGGATCTAGGTCTGACAAATGCACATTCATAGGGTACCCCAAAGAGACCAAAAGATATTTTTTCTACCATACTGATGAACAAAAGGTGTTCATCAGCCTTAAGGCAACCTTTTTAGAAAAGGAGTTCTTTGGTGAAAAAATCGTTGCCTCTAAGGTTGAACTTGATGAAGTTCAACAGGTAGAAAGACCAACACCAATAGCTAAATCTGAATTGGATTTGATTAGATCAGATCTGGAGCCCAATGTACCTGTACCATTAAGACGATCCGATAGAGTATCGCATCAGTCGGATAGATACTATAATTTTTTGATCCAGAATGGTGATCCATCGAACTCGATGAGAATGATAAGGATCCGATCACCTATATGGATGCAATGCAGAGACCTGATTCTAAGAAATAGTTTAAAGTCATAAAATCTGAAATAGAGTCCATGAAGGTCAACGATGTATGGACATTGGTTGACCCACCTGAAGGGGTGAAACCCATTGGGTGTAAATGGGTCTTCAAAAAAAAAAAGAGCGCAGACGAAAAGGTGGAGACCTATAATGTCCGTCTGATTGTCAAGGGGTATCGTCAATATTATGGTATTAACTATAACGAGACGTTCTCGCCTGTGGCAATGCTCAAATCCATTCGAATAATGCTTGCAATAGCTGCCCATCTGGATTATGAGATGTGATAGATGGATGTAAAGACAGCTTTTCTGAATGGAGAGCTGATCGAAGAGGTGTATATGATACAACCTGAGGGATTTACATCCACATATGAGTCCAAGATGTGCAAGCTTCAAAGATCCATTTATGGATTGAAGCAAGCTTCTCAGAGTTGGAACATGCATTTTGATAAGGTGATCAAAATATATGGCTTCGTTAAGAATGGAGAAGAGCCCTGCATCTATAAATGGGCAAATGGTCTAGTTGTGGTATTTCTTGTCTTGTACATGGATGACATTCTCTTAATCGAAAATGAATCCCCACACTACAAGGAATAAAAGTTTGGTTGTCATCGTAGTTCTCCATGAAGGACTTGGGTGAAGCATCCTACATCCTAGGGATAAAGATCTATAGGGATAGATCTAAAAGGATGCTTGGGTTATCCCAGTCCACATACATAAATACTGTGCTGAAGAGGTTCAGCAAGGAGAATTTCAAGAAGGGCTATCTATCGATAGGCCATGAAATTTTTCTCTCTAAGAAAGATTGTCCGACAACTCTTGAAGAGAGAGAGCGTATGAGTAGAGTCCCATATGCTTCGATCGTGGGATCTATCATGTACGCCATGACATATACAAGGTCAGATGTGGCATACTCACTAGAAGTAGTGAGTAGATACCAATCTGATCCTATAAAAAATCACTGGAAAGTGGTTAAAGCCATCCTTAAGTATTTGAGAAATACTAAGGATTAATGGTTGGTTTATGATGAGTCAGATCTGAAACTTATGGGGTTCACAGACTCTAGCTTTCAATCTGACCATGATGACAGCAGAAGCGTGTCGGGTTATATCTTTACTCTGAATGATGGAGCCATCTGCTGGAAGAGTTCCAAGCAACACACTGTGGCAGACTTGTTTGTGAGGCGAAGTACATCACAGCATCGGATGCCGCAAAGGAAGCTGTGTGGCTGAAAAAATTCATCACCGAGCTCGGAGTAGCACCCTCCCTTGATGGTCTGGTCCTGCTCTACTGCGACAGCACTGGTGCCATAGCTCAGGTGAAGGAACTCAAAGCACACCAGCAGATGAAGTATATTTTGCATCGCTTCAACCTGATCCGGGAGATCATGGATCGAGGTGACATCGACCTTCAGAAGATCGATGGAAAGAAAAACCTGACCGACTCCTTCACTAAAACCCTGGCGATAAAGGAGTTCGACGATCACAAGTCAAAGATGGGTATTAGATACTATGTCGAGTGGCTTTAGGACAAGTGAGAGTTGTTGAAAAATATATCTCAAAAGCCAATCGTCAACCTGTTGATGGTTGAGCAACCTTGTATTGTAATTGATTTGTTGATAAATAAATTATATTTTTGATATTTTCATCATAAATTTTTATCTTCTAATGAACTCTGTTGTTGTGATGAAGTCCTTAGGACTATTTAGATTCGATAAAGAGAAGATTTATTGATTAGTCCTTAAAACTATTCACGACCAAATGATAGGCTGTTAATAAGGATGACAGCTTCTATCGAGCATAAATCGCTGTAGGTCATATGGGTTGGTTGTCCTCTTAACCAAAGAGTGTGAAGACACTGGTATGGAATACAGGTGAGATGTAAGGGTACATCATCATTGAACATGATCAAGTCTAGAGTATTCTACTGTCGAGAATATCTCTGATGGGATATAGGTATAAGTGTCTCTTAGACCTGAGATCGTCTCAGTGACTTGCAAGCAACTCATTGTGCTTTGGTACTGGACTAAATGAATTTCTAATTCAGTGACGGAAGGCTTCTGGGCACAGTCAAGTACTTGCAAAGTCAGAGTGTGATCAAGATGAGATTGATCACTCTAAGAGTTGGAGAAGAATGAGTCGCTGTATTTCAATTTAGCAAAATCTTAGCTAGGGTAATCCATCAGATGGATTTGATATTTTGAAATACAATGTGGACAACTTGATCAGAGTTGACAGTTGAACTCTGAGGTGTCCTATGAGCATTTTGGTCAAGGAGATGAATTATATGGAAACTATATCCGCATGGGTTCTAAGGATGTTGTTCTACACATTCGACCTATCCGACCGTCGGATACCATTGCTAGATGATCACTTCGATTGGTACAAAAATTTATTCCTATGCTATCGACTTAGGTTCGGACCTATGAGGTCACACACATTAGAGTTCACAATCCGATCGGATGGTTGATCAACGATTAAGAATCGTTCTAGAGTTAAACGATCAATATGATTGACATTTAACCTAGTGCAAGTGTTGCAGGAGGATCGATTAGCAATTCGATTACTAATTGACTTAATTTGATTAAGCCAATGGGCTGAGATTAAGTCTAATTGAATATGGCTTAATTAGATTTGATTTGGGCTTGATTGGATCAAGTCCAATTGGTTTATTGGATAAGCCAAGTGCAAGAAAAAACTAGTCCTAGTCCAATTAGGACTTGGATCAACCTAATTTCTAATTCGATTAAAAAATTAAATCAGATTCAAATCTAATTTAATCTGATTAAATTAGATTTTTAATTAGGTTAAGACCTATTTTAATTGAGTTGATTTGATTTTGATTTGATTTGGTTTGAAAAACCAAATTTGAACAAATCATAGATTGAATCCTAGTAAGACTAGGATTCCACCTTGCGCCACCTTAGGTCCCCATGCCCACTCTCTCTTATCCCACGCCCACTCTCTCTTATTTTATGTGACAAAACCCTCTCTCTCAGGTCTCCACGCACACCCAAAACCTTCCTCTCTTTCTCTCTTACATGGAATGTGGGTTGTGGATCAAGTCAAAGTAGGAATTAATTTGGATTTCAAATTCTATGAGATAGAGTTTTAGGAAATCAAAACTCTTTCCTTATGGCACTGATTTTATCCAGATTTTTTTTGAGATTTTTGTGGCTTTTATGAAACATAATATGTGCTCTTTGCTGGTGGTCCACGGCGGAAAAAGGAGGGGACGCCCAAGAGTTGGGCGCCCCTTGTCTTGCCTTGTTTGGATAATCCTTGACTAGGTATTTGACCTAGATAAGGACTCTTCATATCTCTCTATTTAAAATAAATTTCTTCATAAATTTTTTATGGATTATAGAGCATTGAGAGAACTTTGGGGCATCTAGAAATCAAGGAGAAAGAGTCTTGGGGCGTGAAGATCTAATAGACACAAAACTAGGTATCTGGGTTAGAGCAAAGAGAAGAAGAAGAGGGTCTTCTTCTAGAGTTGCTGGGT